>NC_133788.1:8935973-9089836 GCF_003597395.2 Chelonoidis abingdonii | reverse complement strand
CTGGCCGTACACAGCTGTACGACCACAGCTGTAACTGCCAGCGCTGCAAAACTGTAAGTGTAGACAAAGCCTGAGGATGATGTGCCATATCAGCAGGTTATAGACCACATTTAGTTTTTGCCACCTAATAACCATTTCCAAGAGTGTGCATATCTGTAAACATAATTATTTGATAATCAAGTACCCCATACGCAGAAGAGGCCCTGAAGAAGAGTTCCAGGCACTGTACGAACACATACTAAGACATGCTCCTTGTCCTCAAGGGCTTACAAACTAAAAATGTTGTATTCTTTATTTCTGTGCTTGTCAACTCATTTCTTAGCCAGCAAGAAAAGAATCAACTCCCAGAGTCCAAGCTTTCCTCATTGCCTGAAAGCCATGACAATAAGAAGAAATAATATGTATACAGTGAGTGCCTTTGAGGATTCCAAAGTAATTTATAAATATTTCTTTATTTAGATCACTTAGGGGGAAAAAATCAGTTGTTAACAGTAAGCCAGACTCAACCTTCACTATAATTATGTTATTTCCCAATAGCCCTGTGAATGAGTTAAGAGTTTTCACAACCAGTTCCTACCTTTGTAGCTACCACCAGCCTCAGGAGAAAGAGGACAAGAATCAATACAAAAGGTCATGGCTCCAGTCTAGCAGTTCATAATACTAAGACCCACTAAGACAATCCTTGCATATTTCAGCAACACAATAATGTCCTTGCTATGAAAACTTCTCAACTGTATCTTAGTCTTTACCTTTTCTGTTGTATATAAAAATTTATTTATGGACTCAAGAAAATTAATAAATTAACATCAATCAGTGCATTCTCCACCAGAAAACAATAGTCACTTATTGGTAATCCACATCTCCTACAACTTGTCAGCAGGGATTGCTCCTGCACCGCATTTATTCATTGAACTATTCATGGCTATGATTTGGTAAGGTACTGACTGACAAAACAATGCTCAAACCTATAAACTAAAAAATGGCTACAAGAAGAGTAGATGTCTGAATAGGTATAAACATCGACATAGGACATGGTTATTGGGAGCATTTATTGTCCTGATTGCATGGAAAATGAAGCAGAAGAATTCAGAGACACCTGGAATCCATTTCTGAAAGGAATTCATTGCAGGGGCAGAGGGGAAACTCAGATTTAATCTCGAAAACAATGGAGAGAAAACGGCCCTTATCTAGTACATTCATTTTAAACTTAAATAGATGCTGGAAACCTGCACTCTTTGTGGCTGTTTACATGGAGAGGTGGGAATTATTTAAATATGCAATTATTTCTCATAAAATTGAGTATTAAAAGGCATAGATCCTCCTGAAATTAAATTATAAAACAAGGTAATAAAATATAAAACAAAGTCCATTATAATTTACTGAGCGGTTTTTATTTATTTATTTTTGTTAGGACCTGCACTGATACAATGAGATCCATAAACATTTTCTTTGCCTGTTCCAAGTCCTCATAAAAAGGTAGATCAAACATGAAAAGGCACACCAGAACATAAGAATCAGTTCCCCAGTAACACTTGCCTCAAATCATGGCCTCGTTTCTTTGCAGGTCATCTTCTGAAAGTTCTACTTTAGAGAGGGCACAGAAGAAGAGGTGCAGAAAAATTAAACCCATTAGGAATTAGACTCAATATCTGAGACTTCACTTTTAAATGGATTATTTCTCATGAGTATTAAAATTAAATGGCCTTAAAAGTACATTGAAATAGGTATGAGAGAGAGCATTGCAAAAGAGGGTTGATACTGCTCAGAAATTGTTGTTAAAGGTCTGATTCTGACATCACTTGCACCAGTTCCTAACCTTTGTCAATACACTGACTTCGCTGCACTACTGATGCTGTAAATTCAGATAGTCATTTCCAACGGGTGCAATATTCTTCAGTTCTGACCCTAAGCTGTTGTTTTGCATATTGTCACACATTGCTAAAGGAAAGCTGTGTCCCCATGCAAGAGATAGCTGGGAAGAGAGAGACAGGAGAGTTTCTAACAAGCCTAGTGGCCTTTCCAGTTTTTCTAACCCTAAACAAAGCCAATAATTAGGTGGAATTTAGATTTAGACAAACAAATGTGATTTTGCTTGTTTGAGTAGAAAGGGAAACCAACACTTGGCTTACGAGAGCCTCTTCTGCATATTCTTATGGGGCCAAAGCAAAGGTCCTTAATTCAGGCAAATGCCCGCAGAAATCAATGGGAGTTTGCTTGAGTAAGGACCCTCACATGGTACCTGAGTTCAGCAAGTGCTGCTGGCATACAAAGAATTTGTAAAACAATCCCTGAGGTGCTCCAGCTGGCAAAAATTGGAAGAAAAAGTTAAGGCTCTGATTAAAAAAAAAAAAAGATCCGAATAAGAGACATTTCTATCAAAGGGAGAGAGATGCTACGGCTTAGACTGTAAGTGCCTTGGGACAGGGGCCATTTTTTGTTCTGTGTTTGTACAGCCCCTAGCACAATGGGGTCCTGGTCCACAACTGGGCCTCCTAGGTGTCACCACAATACACATTAAATAATAATAATAAAGGTCAACAGGAAATCTGGGTTCCCAATGGATGAACACATTTTAGTAACTTACGACAAGAACAAGAAATGTATGTGCCTGACAATAGTGCAATCAAATCTGAATTCAATTTTTTAAAGGTATAGAGAGACTGAGCGTGTTTTTGACTGATTAAAATTACACCTATGTTACTGAGATCACAAGCCTCCTTTGAACATTAGCGAATATGGGCTCAGGTCACTTCATCAAGCAAAATAATGAATGTATGAGTTCAAAAGTCATGAAACAATAAATTGGTTTAATTAACGAATTCCTAGATTTACAGTCTTATTTGAATTTTGCAAGATCCATTGTTGTTCTCTTCAGTGAAGTCTACACAGACAAAATATGCAGTGCTGTTGAGCCAGTCAACATTAGATTTCTGTTCAAGTATTAAACAGGCTGAAATATTTTATCATGTGAAAACAATAACGTCTTTCTTTTAAGTATCAGAAATTACTTTAATTTTAAAATAATGAAAAGTACTTTTGAAATTCAGACAAACAAGGAAAATTATGGATTTTTATCAACATTCCAGACACTAATCATTAGGAAAGCTGCATCTCCAAGATTTTTTTGTTTGTTTTTTATCTAGATTATTATTATGAATCCCTTCCCAGGCAGTATGAAAGCAAGATAGAGAGTCAGAATAACTGGATTCTAATTCCAGATTATTCAAGTTATTTTATTAAGCAAGTCACAACCTCTCTGTCTCAATTTTCTCATATGCAATAGGATAAAATAATTTATTTGCTTGATGCAGGAATTATTGGGAAGTTCTTTGGTTTGTGCACAGCCTAGAAGGTTATCACAATGGTGATAGTTAAGCACCTACCTAAGAACTCTGCTGAATTGGGACTTTAGAGTGCAGTTATCAGAGCAGCCCGTGTCACTATGTCATACTCAATGAGTCTAAAACTGACAATCCACTGGCCATGTCATAAGGCTTATCCTTCTGCTGGAATTGAGTGATAGCTCCACACACAACGGATGGAGTGGGCACATCAATCTTTTTATTTGGACTGGGATATTTATACCAAATGTTAGAGGTCTGCCCAGCAGACTTTCTGCACTGCATATTATGCTCTATCACAATAGACTTTTCTGTTTTGCAGGGTCTGTATCTCAGTCTCTCACTTTTTTTGTTTTCCCCCTACCCCACCCCAAGAACCCTTTTTTGTAAACAGGCCATGGGGAATTTGAACCAAATTCTTTGCAAGTAGTCACTTCTACATATGATGAAAGGCTGTTTCATGATGCAGCAAAGAATCCTGTTGGCACCTTATAGACTAACAGACGTTTTGGAGCATGAGCTTTCGTGGGTGAATACCCACTTCGTCAGATGAATGTAGTGGAAATTTCCAGGGGCAGGTATGTTTATGCAAGCAAGAAGCAAGCTAGAGATAACGAGGTGAGTTCAATCAGGGAGGATGAGGCCCTGTTCTAGCAGCTGAGGTGTGAAAACCAAGGGAGGAGAAACTGGTTCTGTAGTTGGCAAGCCATTCACAGTCTTTGTTCAATCCTGAGCTGATGGTGTCAAATTTGCAGATGAACTGAAGCTCAGCAGTTTCTCTTTGAAGTCTGGTCCTGAAGTTTTTTTGCTGCAGGATGGCCACCTTAAGGTCTGCTATAGTGTGGCCAGGGAGGTTGAAGTGCTCTCCTACAGGTTTTTGTATATTGCCATTCCTGATATCTGATTTGTGTCCATTTATCCTTTTCCGTAGTGACTGTCCAGTTTGGCCGATGTACATAGCAGAGGGGCATTGCTGGCATATGATGGCGTATATTACATTGGTGGACGTGCAAGTGAATGAACCAGTGATGGTATGGCTGATCTGGTTAGGTCCTGTGATGGTGTCGCTGGTGTAGATATGTGGGCAGAGTTGGCATCGAGGTTTGTTGCATGGATTGGTTCCTGAGCTAGAGTTACTATGGTACGGTGTGCAGTTGCTGGTGAGAATACGTTTCAGGTTGGCAGGTTGTCTGTGGGCAAGGATTGGCCTGCCACCCAAGATCCGTGAAAGTGTGGGATCATTGTCCAGGATGGGTTGTAGATCCCTGATGATGCGTTGGAGGGGTTTTAGCTGGGGGCTGTAAGTGATGGCCAGTGGAGTCCTGTTGGTTTCTTTCTTGGGTTTGTCTTGCAGTAGGAGGCTTCTGGGTACACGTCTGGCTCTGTTGATCTGTTTCCTAATTTCCTCGTGCGGGTATTGTAGTTTTGAGAATGCTTGGTGGAGATTTTGTAGGTGTTGGTCTCTGTCTGAGGGGTTAGAGCAGATGCGGTTGTACCTCAGTGCTTGGCTGTAGACAATGGATCGTGTGATGTGCCCGGGATGGAAGCTGGAGGCATGAAGGTAGGCATAGCGGTCGGTAGGTTTTCGATATAGGGTGGTGTTAATGTGACCATCACTTATTTGCACCGTGGTGTCTAGAAAGTGGACCTCCCGTGTAGATTGGTCCAGGCTGAGGTTGATGGTGGGGTGGAAGTTGTTGAAATCGTGGTGGAATTTTTCTAGAGTCTCCTTCCCATGGGTCCAGATGATGAAGATGTCATCAATGTAGCGTAGGTAGAGAAGGGGCGTGAGTGGACGAGAGCTGAGGAAGCGTTGTTCCAGGTCAGCCATAAAAATATTGGCGTATTGTGGGGCCATGCGGGTGCCCATAGCAGTGCCACTGATCTGGAGATATATATTGTCATCAAACTTGAAATAGTTGTGTGTGAGTATAAAGGCACAGAGCTCAGCAGCCAGTTGTGCTGTGGCATCATCAGGGATACTGTTCCTAACAGCTTGTATTCCATCTGTGTGTGGGATGTTTGTGTAGAGAGCCTCTACATCCATGGTGGCTAGGATGGTGTTTTCTGGGAGGTGACCAATGCGTTGTAGTTTCCTCAGGAAATCAGTGGTGTCACGGAGATAGCTGGGAGTGCTGGTGGCATAGGGTCTGAGTAGAGAGTCCACATATCCAGACAGTCCTTCAGTGAGAGTGCCAATTCCAGAGGTGATGGGGCGTCCAGGATTTCCGGGTTTGTGGATCTTGGGTAGTAGATAGAATAACCCTGGTCGGGGCTCTAAGGGTATGTGCATTTGTTCCGGTGTTAGTCTAGGGAGTGTCCTTAGTAGATGGTGCAGTTTCTTCATGTATTCCTCAGTGGGATCTGAGGGAAGTGGCCTGTAGAATTTGGTACTGGAGAGTTGTCTGGCGGCCTCCTTTCAGTGGTCTGACCTGTTCATGATGACAACAGCACCTCCTTTATCAGCCTCTTTGATTATAATGTCAGGGTGGTTTCTGAGGCTGTGGATGGCATTGCGTTCTGCACGATTTAGGTTATGAGGCAAGCGATGTTGTTTTTCCACAGTTTCTGCCTGTGGACGTTGGCGGAAGCATTCAATGTATAGGTCCATTGCCCCTGGAAATTTCCACTACATGCATCCGACGAAGTGGGTATTCACCCACAAAAGTTCATACTCCAAAACGTCTGTTAGTCTATAAGGTGCCACAGGATTCTTTGCTGCTTTTACCGATCCAGACTAACACGGCGACCCCTCTGATACTTGTTTCATAATGTACACTCTCAAAGGCACTGAATTAAGGATGCACAGTCAGTGTTCATTCTGGCATTTCTTATTTTGAGATGACTCGAGTTGCAGCCTTTTAATCTGTTTTAATCCTGAATATTGTATTTCCTAATATTCTATGGTTTAGTTTGTTGATGAGAGAAACCTTAAGTAACATTAACCAACATTTTTTTGTTTGCGTATACATCTGTTAGTTAGATGTATTGAAAATAAAGCTCAGAGGAAAGCACTGGACAGGAACTCAAGAGAGCTAGGCTCTATCCCAGCTCTGCCACAGAATCCCCGTGTGACCTTGCGCTAGTCACTTAATCTCCCTGTTCCTCAGTTTCCCATCTGTCAAGTGTGGATAATTTTATTTCCTTTCTCCCACCTGGTGTCTCAGCTATTTAGATCATCTCTTTACTATGTCTTTGCACTGTGTATAGCACAGTGGATCCCTTATCTCAGTCACAGCCTTCAAGCACTACCATTATAATAAATAGACAGATAATGCGGGAGAATGGGCCCCTGTTCTCTCTGCAAAGCATACATGTCCTTGATCACACATGACTCATGAGATTAGCGCCTCTCTGAACAAACTTAACAGCTAATCACTCTACATGCTCCTACTCTATCACATGAGCATCACCAATTTATTTTAGCATATTGGCACTAACAAACTCTGAAAATAATCTCCTTATGTCACCAAGTAAAAGCTTCGTTTTACCAGACACTGATCTGATTACCGCATAAATACAGCTAATCAATGTAATTACACATTTAAGAGTGCATGCTGCGGCTCCACAAATCGGCACAGATAATATATCCGTATGTGCCAGCTGTGTTTCACACTTGCTAGGCTACAGTTTTTCCTATAGTTATTTCCTGTTTTAAAAATGGTTTTGAAATTCTCTTTTATACTTAAATTATTTAAGAAGGAATGAATTAATTGTCAATTTACCATACAAAATAAAATATGGTCATTTACTCATTAGCTTATGACTAGATATTTTTGTGATTAAACATAAGCCTGCCAGAGGATCCTACTTCCAGGAATGCTAATCAGATTTTTTTAAAATGCCATAATTACTAATTTAGCTACAATTTGACCACTAAACATTGGAGTCACTTCCGCTGAGATCCTTTTAAAGGTAAAAAAGTGGAACATTCATTGTAATATGCTTTCCCCTCTGAAAACCTGCAGCAAAATCATTTTTATTTAAAACTTTCCTTCCAGAAACATGTGGTTTTGGAGATAGGCGCATACCCTCAAAGATAACCCCATTTTCAGATGAAGGATCAATGACATTCTCCTGCATGTAGGTTCACCATCTTCAGGCTGAAAACCACTTTGACATTTCTGGCTGGGTAACCTGCCCTCAACAAATGCATCTGATGCACATACAGAGCTTCTTGGCTGCTGACTTCCAAAGCTATCTGTCAGTATGGCATAGAGCCTGCTTACTAGGGTGGCGTGCCAGCTTTACTAGGGCAAAGATGCCAACCATAGGTGGTTTTAAATGTACAGCCTGCATAATTCATTCATTACTACCTCATCTTTAAGAAGTTCCTCCTCCATGACAGCATCGAGCATAGGAATTTATCCACAGGAACTTAACTGCAGGAGCAGACCAGTGGTCCAGTTAGTCTTGTACTGGATTCCTGGCAGTGGCCAGTGCCACATGTTTCAAAGTAAGGTATAAGTTAAACTGCATTAAAGCCTCAGAATTAAAGTGGCTTTAATTTGGTTTAGTTCAAGTCACAGATTACAAAAAAATTAAGGCCACTTGAATTCTGAATAAGCGTGCTCACCCAGGGCTTGAATGCAATTTCATTGATCCACATAAAATTTGCATCTTCAGTTAGTTCAGATTAACTTTCCTGAGTGACCCTGTGTAGACACACCCTAACACTGTTCTTCTATATAACAATAAATATGGATGTTTTGATTATCCATCCAAATGTCTAATCCTTCTACAAGTTTGTTTGTTGTTGGGTTTTTAAAATACCACAAAAATGTATTCCCTGGTCTCAACTTTCATTTTTGTTTTTGATGCCCTATGACTCTATACCTGCTTCATACCCATTGATGCCTAATGTGCAAAACCAAATCCCATTAAAAACATATTTCAGATTACAGAAAAGAATTAGACTGTGTGTGCAGACCCTCATGATTGAAGGACATTCACTAATTGGAGCAGCAAGCAACATTGTGCAGTGAATTAATAATCTAGACTTCTAATTCTGTATACAAGGACAATCTGACAGTCTCAATGCCTCAAAAATAAATTTGTGCTAAAATTAGTCCCATGGCAAATGACAGGTACATGGCACAGGTCCATTCACAAAATGTTAAAAAGCAGTAATGGAGGAGCACAGTCAGACATGGACCTTTTGCTATGGTGGTGAGAGCCAGACAAGCTCAACTCAACAGGAGTGGCCCTTTTGGTGGAGCTTAGGAGAGAAGAGATATTGCACATACTGCATATTGGGTTGCATAACTTGTATGACATAAAGGCACAGGGATGCCAAATTTCATATGACTTCAGTTTCAAAATATATCTTTTCCAGTCTTAAATTAGGGTTTCCACTCTACTGGGACAAATGGAATTGCCCTTTTCTTGCTATGCTCATACCCAAAATTTCTTATTTTTTACCCATTCTTCCCCAGATTTTCTTCTTTCCTGTTCTCACCATACCCCACCTTCCCCCATCTGCTTACCTATTCAAGTCTTGGAACCCCTACTGCCAGGAATCTTAGCTCTACATGCCTGCAGCTGGCAAGCCAGCTACAGAAAGTCACAAAATGAATTCTTCTTTCATTATCATGGTAACTTGTATGCACAAAAACAGTCTCTCAATCAGTATAAACAGCATTGAGGTCGATGAAGCTATACTGATTATGGGAAAGATCCATAGCTGATGTCAATGGAGATATGCAGATTTACACAGGACTGGAAGGAATGTCTTGGTTCATCTGCCCTCTGTTATCAGCTATCGCCAGCTGAGTATCTTCTGTATCAGAGAAAAGCGGGGAAATGTATTATGTGTGATCACAGCAGCTAAAGCCTGGAGTCAGAAGATCAAGTTAAATGCACGTAGATTATTAGTTCTTTCATCATATTTAGGCTCTATAGCAACCCCTACATGTGGAATTCTCATTTTTTGTTTGTTAGTTTCATGAGCTCATGCAGTAATGCCTCTTATTCATAGATGCATTTCTATTGCTCACTCTGTCTTTTCAAACATTAACTACACGGATGTTTCAGCGTAAACAGCCCCTCTCAAATTATTAATGAAGATGTTAAATAGTATTAATCTTAAAACAGATATATTTTAGGATTTCATACTGCTGTCCATCATTGTATTAGCTGACCACTTTCCACGTGATCCCTGCTATATCCTAACAGAGAGTTTCCCATACCACACTGATTAGTCTGTTAGTTTAAAACCCACATAATGTGAACAAGCCAATTTGTATTATTTTTCAAGTAAGGTTCTGCAAGATATCAAATGCTTCACTAAAATTCAATTTCTTCTACCTCATTTTCTCCCTCTAGTTTGTAATTCTATTAACAAAACAATCAGGATCATACCCTGACTTCGAGGAATACTTTACCAAGACCTTGCTGAAAATAGACAAGAAAGAACCCCAGCAACAAATTAGCTGATCCTACCAGGGTAATCAGTGCAAAGACACTACAAAATTCTGGGCTTGCCTTGTGCTATTGAGTAGAAGAGTATCGCTCCCCCATGTTACTCAGCTCTTTGCACACAGGAACAATAGCCTCCCAGCTGGATGCGACCATGTGTATAGTATCAGGTACCATAAGACCAACTAACCTAGCCTGGATGCTGGTCTTGTCCATCATCCACCTGACATCAGACGACAAGTCACCTTGCAGAATCTGCTCCTTATGGTGCAAGACATGCCAAAACACCACCTCAGCTCAAGGTACCCCATTTGGACAATTCCCCTAAGGACCCTCAATAATCACCTCCAGGCAGTGTACTATGTGGGAAGAACAAGCTTCAAACATAGCCAATGCTTATCTTGTGACTGTCTTGTGACAGTATTTCCCCCCCCCCCCCTGGTTTTGACCTTCCACACCATCTTTGGTAAAGCCCAGTTGCACCAGATGCGAAGTGATCAGATGTGCTGCTACTGACCAGTGGTGCCTTTGTGACACCCCACATTCCCCACGTCCAGCTAGAAGACATAGGCCACATACTTGCATGTGCCACCAATTGGCAACAGCTGCCAGGTTCCCTCATAGGCGTGTGTCAAGTCCCTCCCTCAGTTATTGAATGTTTAAGACACTTCGACTAATACGCTTGATTTGATTGACTATGTAGATGCAATCTCTCTCGCCCCACTCTGTAGTTATTTAGAAAAAAATCTTAATATTTGCTGCGTTCTATTATTAGGGACAAAATGTAGAGTTACCAGTTCGCAATTTCTAGGATCATGCCTTCCTTTTTGAAAATTAAACAGGACATTTGATTATTCCAATTCAGAAAAGTGCTTAACCACATGCTTAAAACTTTTCCGATTCAGGACAGCATTTCAGCTACTGCTTAAATTTGTTCAGACTGAAGGGCTCCCCTGAACACGGGTGCTTTTCCTCAGCTGGCTTCTTGGTCAGTGTCACAGTCAATCCACTGGTAAAATTCCCTTAGTACCATAGAATGCCCTCATCCAGACTGACTAACTGGTACATATTCTTCATCTTTTCCAACAATTCTTTTACTTGCTTTTAGTAATAGATATTTTTACAGGCTCTCTCAATAACTGTGGATACTTCTTTCAGAGAACATGTGGAAAAAACAAACATTTTGGCAAATTCAAAACCTTCTCTTTCATTCCATTAAGTCTTTCATTTAATTACAATTGTTTACTGTGATCTGGAAAGAGGTGCATTTGTGATTTATCCTCCACAGAACATTCTAGTTCTCTCTAAGAAATACCTCTTAAAGAAACAATTTAAACCTTAAGGACAGAAAATAAACATTAAAAATTCTGCAACTAGAAACTTGCAAAATGCCTCAAATCACCAACCAGACAACAAATAATCTCCTTAGGATATGAGTGCACACTTATTAGCACTACAGAATTTTATTCCCTCAAGAGCACAAAAATCCAATTCTGCAACCACCTGCTCCCAAGAGGTAAGAGATTCTACACCAAGTGTAACCATCTTTCATCTCACGTGATAGATAATCTGGCACACCATTCTGGAAACAGATACACTGGAGGTGCCTACATACTTGGATGATCTACTATTTACGGTACTTATAAGGCTCCCATTAATGTACTATCTGAGCCTCTCACAATCTGTCACTATATTTATTACAGCTGGTTGCAAAAATTCCAGTGAAATACTGTTTGCCAGAATTTGTTAACTCGCCAGAACCAAAACATTTAGTGGTGATACTAAATTTCAACCAAGTTCTGACAGAACCCAGGTGGGTTTCCAAACCTGTTTAGTTTTCTGCAAGCCTGTTTACCTGGCACCTTGCCCAACAGACAACTGGGGAGCCTGGCCTTCTAGGGTCTGCAGCTCCAGGGCAGCTCACCAATCAGACTGCCCTGGAGCCAGGGTTGCATTCCCTTTCACTGCTAATTTCACAGTTTCTGAAGTATCAAAATCCTCTGTGAAATGCAATTGCCTTTCTCCATCCAGCTCTAGTATTGTGGAGGAAGGGTGATGCCATTATCACCATTTCACAGATATGGAAGTGAAGCACAGAGACATGTAGTAACTTCCCCAATGTTCCACACGAAGTCTGTGAACTGAGCCCAGGTCTCCAGAGGGAAAGACTACCATTCAATCCACAGGACCATTCTTCCTCTGACTTGGTTTTAACAGGCCCCAGGAAGCTCTGTTTGCAATGGGAATTAGATTCACTTATTTGGGACAGGAAACCACGTGATTCCAAGGCAGCGTGAGCCTTTGCAAAGCAATAGTTATAGATCTATAATCATGTTATCTAGTCCTATAGGATTAAGGAAAAGAACAGATCAAAAACAAAATAAGAAACGTATTGCGTCTTCTTGATACAGCAGTTGTGTTTTGTGATGAGGGAATTCATGTCAGATATAAATAGAGTTGGAAATCAGATTTTAGTATCCTTTCAACTGATAGCCTTTTAATAAGAGTGAATACTGTAAAAGCAAACAACGCTGACAAGCAGAGTTACCAGAATAAATCTTACACTGGCATGACTGTTTCAAACCAGGTAGAAATAGGTCAAGCACATGCTCAGATACTATAGTGATAATCGGGATATCAAGGCATAGACAGACAGAGAGGCTTGCAGCTAACCAGAAGGACAGGGTACCCCTCAGCTGTATGTCACAGCCTGTTAGGGCAGTTTCAAAAGAAATGAAGACCAAAGAAAGTAATCAAGGCTTAAAGCTAGAAAGCAGAAATTAAACCGGGATATCCATTAGCTACAGAAAGGTGGGAAGAAAGTAAGATCACTGATAGGAGGAGACATGGAGCCACAGCTGATTAAGAGGTTTAACAAAACAATTACTCAAGCTTGTGCTGAATCCACTACGTAGAATTACAAAGCAAATGAGCCCTATTTGAAATGAATACATATTAAATAGCTTTGAAAACAAGGCAATCCCCAGAATATGAAGCCCATCGTAACGTAATATCAAGACATAGCTATCTAAACAATGGAACCACAGATTCCTAGGAGGAGCAGAAATGTATATTTTATAAGATGAATCAGAGAATTCTTGCTGAATATACTCCCCTGATTACAGCTGTTGATTCTCTAAAACAGGTATGAAGTTGCAGTGGACCTTTCTAAGACTGTTCCACATGGCATATGCTAGCTGGATATAGTCAGGGGAGCCTGTCCTACTGCACTTCTTAAATAGTCATAGAAATGAACTGTACACAGCTTCATCCGGAGTGTGTGCAGCCATAACAACGCTAAAAAAAAAAAAATACTCTTGTACCATTCACACAATTTTCATACGTTCAGCAATAGGACTCAATTGGGAGGATTTTGACTCCGGCTTTTTAAAAACTGCTTCCAGTTTCTATGCGCATTACAGTTAACTCATTTTCTTCATGTTTAATCCTTTTGAGTCAAACATGCTGGGTTGTCTCATGAAGTCTAAGTCCAAATAGGACTTGGTCAAGTTAACTCAATAGCCAAGCTCTCTATCAGGAACAGCATTGAAAAATGTGAGCTTTATCATGAGACTGGAGTGTAAATACATTTGTTCTTGGTTCCATTGTTTTGTAGTTAGTACCGATCATTTAAAATTCCTAAGAGGTTCATTATGCGTACACACGAGATTTGCCTATGAAACTTGCATTAGCATTACTGAGAGTAACCCAGGAGATAACCTACCTTAGCTTTTACCTTTATTCAGTTCATATCCTGTCATTAAGACGATTCACATTTTCAGTCCTTTCTCTAAGGCAGTTCATTAGACAAAAGGCCAGTGATAACAACAATGAATGGATAACACCATACAAAGAAAGTGTTCATTCACATGTAACATCTTTCAGGACCACAGTTTCATTTAGACACCTCACTCTCTCCTATTCAGAACTTGAAATCTTTTACCTAATTATATCAGAACCCACTGGAAACATTTGGTCTTGGAAATATTTCAATAATCATAAAAGCATTAAGATATTAGCAGAAATAGCTTTAGAACCATTTTGCAGTACTGCAGGAAATAACTGCACATTAGTTAGGCAAATATCAATTGTAAGAGATAGGTAAGTTACTATAGAAATTACCCTCTTAGCAATAAAAATCAAGCTTTTATACCTTCTAACTGGCAATAGTTCAGGCTCCTAATGTGTTTAAAGGGATTTCATTCAACTTAACTTTCCCAGAATTCTTAGCTACTTCAGTATGGCCTAACAGCTGTTGAGGCAGGTAGAAATCTGAGGCCTGTAATTGCTGTAGAGTCCATTAAGAGTGATCCATGCACCTGGAAATATGACGTAATAACTTTAAGTAATTACCAGCTTGTATGAAGTATTAGTACAGCAAACTGGTAGACCTACAGACTATAAGCAAATGGTCTTCAGAGCTTTAGTTCATAAAAGGTGACAACCATTTTACTAAAACTTCTCTCACACAAGGTCATCTAAAATTGACTTTGAGATAAATGTTGATAATTTTTTCAAGACACTGATCTTACATTAGATCCAACACACATTCTGTGTTCAAGAGCAACCGAAGGAGCCAGATGGGATTAAAAATGGGTATACGTTTTGTAGGTAGAACCCATATCTGAACTTCAGAAAAGTTTGGATTGGTTCAGATCCAAAAGCTCAGGTGCATTAGGATTCAGAAAATCAGGAGTATTAAAGTACACAAAAGTCAGGTCACATCCCTCTCTAGTTCTGGATCGCTACCATGAGAACTTTGGTCACTTGAGTACTCTCAGTTCACTTCAAAAATCATTTCTCCAAACCTTATAAATGAGAGAAGCTGGGAAAGAAATAAGCTGGTTCCTTGGACCTGTGTTCTGATGCTTAACTGGATTTGGCATAAGCCAAGTACTTTTAAAACTGTGTGGACAAATAATTTTTTGGTTCACTGGCCATTCCAAAAAAAAAAAAGTTGGGGAAAAAGGTTTCTTGGGGGCGGTCGAACTGAAAACCAAATGTGTCAAAATTTTCAGCCAATCAAACAGTTAAAAAAAATAATTTAAGGTTGAACAAAATCTTTTGCTTCAACACGAAGGCCTTGTGTACACTTACTGGGGGTTCGATGCATGGCAACCAATGCATCAGCGGTTGATTTAGCAAGTCTAGAGAAGACCCACTAAATCGACCGCAGATTGCTCTCTCGTCGACTCCTGTACTCCACCTGAATGAGAAATGCAAGGAGAATCGATGGCAGAGTGTCTCCAGTTGACATTGTACCGTGTGGACCCCACGGTAAGTAGATCTAAGTACGTCTATTTCAGCTATGCTATTCATGTAGCTGAAGTTGCATAACTTAGATTGATCTCCCCCTGTAGTATAGACAAGGCCTAAATCTTCCTAGCTATTTATGGCTAACGTAGAAAAATCCTATTTAAACAGGGACCAGCAGCTGGAAAAGAACACTTAAATACACTGAGTCACTGAACAGTGATTACATCAGAGCCTTTTCAGAGTTACACGTCAATTTAGTTCCAGCTTCTAACCCTCAAGATCAAATTCTTCATTTGCCATTTGGTAACGTAAAGTCCTCTGCAATTCAATGACAGTGTAAATCCTTGAAGGATATATTTTCATATGAACCGAGTAAGGCACCAGATTCAATCCAAGCAGAATAAATCATAGCTTCTGCTATTTGCAAGAAGATAAATAAGGCCTTTAAATCCAAATCCCTGTCTGTTTATACAATGTGATGGTGAAACCCTCAGAGCTAATGAACAGACTCAGGGCATCTGGACAGATGGTCCTGGAAATCAGCAGATAGCAAGATATTTGCAGTTTTAAACAGCAAATATAACTGTTACAGGAAGACAAATTCCTGTTTCTTGTACACAATTAAGCTCCACTGAAGAAATTATTTGGATGGAACCCCCATAGTGTTTACCTTCTCCAGCTCCAACAGGTCTGTTCCTTATCCTCCCTACCTTTGCCCCTCAAGAGTGCTCTCAAGGGATTATCTGCTCTCTAGAGTGTAACATGGTTTAGCTTTGTTAAAACAGAAAGAGTATTTCAGGCCTAGGTACTTGAACAGATTCCATTATAATTTTGTAAAGGAGAGCACAAGCCCAAAAGCCAGAATATGTTCAAGGCTTGTGACAGAAACCATTATGCTATGTTCTCTTTAGGGCTGATGCAACATTTAGTCTAACTCATGTTCAGACATTTCAGCACAGTCCAGTGCTTTAATGGTGTTAACATCTTTTAGTTAGGAATAAAAAGAGACAACTATTGCACTGATCTACAAATATTTTTGCAGTTTGTAAGAGTCAAGATCTCCCAGGCTCAATGGCTTCTTTCACCTGAAAAGCTGCTCACGGGGTAGCTGGAGTAAGAGCATGCATGGCTTATAAAAAGGGGACCAAAGTTAAAACCTGGGTTTAAACCACCATAAACTATGGGGGAAGTTCGGATCAGAATGAGCTTAGCGGGATCCAAACGGGGCTTGGACATTCATATGGATAACCAGAATACTCAGCATTACAACAGTAAGAAGAATCATCCTCATGCTGTAGGGCATAAATCAACCTCTAACCAATGAGAGTGAGGAATAAACTTTCCCTATAGGAAAGTTTCCCTGCAACTGCCTTCTGCAGAGTTTCTTACACCTTCCTGTGAAGCATCTAGTATTGGCCACTGTTAGAGATGGGATAGTGGACCAGACAGATTATGGATAATTCTAACGTTCCTTTGAATCTGAATGTTGTGACCAACCTTGACTTTAATGGCATGATGAAATCAAAACTGGAGCTTTGGGAAAGTCAGACTCTGGATCCTAACTTCAGAGGAAGGAAAGAATGAGCAGCACTTCACAGGAGCTGCCTGATATCCAACAGGATCAGGTCCCATGCCTCTTGGACCCCTTGCCACTTTTAATAACCTGCATTCTTGTTTTGTTTCCCTTCTTCTAATATGACAATATGGATCCTTCATTTCCTTTGGTTGATGCTATTATTTTCTGGGGAGAGACAATACCATGCAGTGCCTAACCTTATTTAACATTTGGCACTTCACTCCCCAGTTACCTCTAGCGGGCAAATAGCTGTCCTTAGTTTTAGCTTCATGCAGTCAAGAAGTAGTTATTGGATTTAGACAGGGTCAGACTCCATTAAGGACTCTATGGATTGTAAAGACTATAATTCAGAGCACAATGACTGATTTAAGTTAACTATTGAACAGCTTACCACCAGGTGGTCGGAGTAGCTACTGACCGAAAGTTTTAATTTCTAATGATTAATCAGGCACTGATATGAAGCCAATACACCATTATTTCACATAACATCCTAACAGACAGACACATCCCCCACAACTGGTACAATAGGATATCCCATTGCCGGTGTCAGTGAAGAGGTGGAGTACTTAATGGGCATAGAACGGGGGTTCTCAAACTAGGGGTTGGGACCCCTCAGGGTGTCATGAGGTTATTACATGGGGGGTTGTGAGCTGTCAGCCTCCACCCCAAACCCCACTTTGCCTCTAGCATTTATAATGGTGCTAAATATATTTTAAAGTGTTTTTAATTTATAAGGGGGTCCACACTCAAGGGCTTGCTATGTGAAAAGTTTGAGAACCACTGAGTAGAGACTAATACTCTATGTCAGGGGTTGGCAACCTTCCAGAAGTGCTGTGCCGAGTCTTCATTTATTCACTCTGATTTAAGGTTTCGCGTGCCAGTCATACATTTTAACGTTTTTAGAAGGTCTCTTTCTATAAGTCTATAATATATAACTAAACTATTGTTGTATGTAAAGTAAATAAGGTTTTTTAAATGTTTAAAAAGCTTCATTCAAAATTAAATTAAAAGGCAGAGCCCCCTGGACTGGTGGCCAGGATCCGGGCAGTGTGAGTGCCATGGAAAATCAGCTCACATGCTGCCTTCGGCACTGGTGCCATAGGTTGCCAACCCCTGCTTTATGTTCTAGAGGTGGTATGTCCACTACAAGGCTGAGATAAGATGGAGCAATGTGAGAAAGATTTTTCTGCTGCTGTCTGCCAATTACCAGCTCTATGGATAAACTTCTGTCTCCACTGCTGTCTTTCTGGCATCCTACCAAGCACTACATGCACTTTTAAATAATAATTTTAAAAAAAAAGTTTTAAAGTGCTGTTTCAGAGGCTTGCAGGAGGCTGATATTAAAGAGCTGCCTTCAGCAGGCAATAAAGACAACAGCATATTAAATGCTAATAAAATATCAAACTGCCCTGGAAAAAAATGAAATGGTACTTCCTAAGATACCTGAAGAAATGGAGGGACATGGAAACAAAACTGGAAAGAGATTTGGAGGATGGGTTATTTTCAAGTTCCTTCTAGAGTGTGTCATGACAGCTTGAAAAGCCAACCAGAGCGTAGCAGGCTTATTCCATACTGCCCTGTTTATCTTTGCCATAGGAGACATTTATGGCAAAACAATTCAAAATATGGGCCTGCAAGATATGTTGCGTTTTCTGTGCCACAATGAGTTGCCAGCTAAGCTGTTTTCCCCATAGATGCAATGTATTGATTTCCAGCCTTATAGCACCGAAGACTCAATCCTGCATTCTTTGTTCTTATGATTTAACCTTTACTCAAATCAGTAGTTCCAGTAGCCTTAATATCAGAATCCAAAGCTGAGATTACACTTACTCACACACACACACACCAAGTGTCATGCTTACCAATAGCACATGGGGTTGCATGGAAACAATAATGACAGATCAAAGGCAATTTCCCTGCTGTAATAGATTCTCCTTTTTTAGTGAGTCAGCTTGTTTAACAGCCATGCTATTTTGTTAGAGTTTTTATTCAGTACTAAGTATTTATTGGACTAAATGCTGGATAATTTGTTGCAATTTGATTTTTAAAACAGTGATACAGGGCCTAATGTTGCCATCCATGTTTTTTAAAAAAAGCATTTCTTTAATTTGACAACAAGGTTTCTTGACCTTTACTAATTCACAATTTGCTCCTAATTCCTTGGACAACATACACAGAGTTCTCTACTTGCCTAAAATAAGGGAACATCTGCTAAAGGTCAAGCACAGCTGGTCAATGAAGCAGTACAATGGTAGCATAGTCAGTAGTTAAATCTCGTTCTGTAACCAATAAGAATTCTATAAAGGTTTTGTAGAACAGACGAGAACATTTGCCCAAGTTCAAAGAGGTTTTTACAGAAAGCACTGACAACTTTGCAGTCATTACAGCTCCCGGGGGGGTGGGTGGCTGGGGATGTGTGTGTAAGTTAAGGTGTTAGACTAGGGTCTTAATCAAATTCCCAGCATGGGCACTGCATTCTGTTTATTTAAGGTTGTTTCAGTTGAATAATATAGTTCTCCCATCACAATCCCAAAAATCCTCTCTTCTGTAGCATTCTTCATACAGCAAGACTTCTACATTTCCAATCCAGAAGTGACTGCATTGCATTGGTGAGCAGAATAGTCCTCTCAGATAAGTCTGTTAAACACTTTGGAGAATCCTTCTGTATGAAGGGGTCTATATGCCTTTATATGGCAGCATACATTTTTAATTTATATAGATCAAAACTATTCTCACAGTCTTGCCACCAGAAGAGCATTCCTTCAACAACTACTCCACATGAAAGTAGCACAACTCATATTTTTGGAGCTGGAACATAGTACCTTTTGGCCTTACTTTTCTCTAGTCTCAGTGTGGCTAATCTACATTTTTCTTTGTCTTTAAATGAGAAAGCCAGTCACAATGAACATCTGTACTCTGATCTATAGATTATGGGGTGACCATTAGGTCATTTATCTGTGCCAAAGTTCCTAGGCATCAAGACTTATGCTAACTACTGAAGATGTCGTCTCACAGGATACAGACCTATAGGTTCCTTTCATTACTGCTGAATACAAAGACAGAATGTAATGAAGAAAAGGCAGTGAATATAATAAAGGCAAGCTAGCCCTATGGGCTACCCATCTACAAATTCTCTATTTTTTCAATAGCAGAAAGAAGCTCTGGCTACATATATTTTGTGATTGGTGTTGCTGTTAAAAATGACACAATCTGCTTAGCTGGACAAGTTACTCTTATTCATCTGTCCTATAATAGTCCAAGCAACCAAAAATAGAGCAGAGAAAACATACGGACTTCCAACAGCTTTCTTTGGATCCTGAAACTTACACCTATCAACATCATTTTATTTAAAGGGCAAGGATTTAACATGTGAAAAATAGGTTTCAGAGTGGTAGCCATGTTAGTCTGTACCAGCAAAAAGAATGAGGAGTCCTTGCGGCACCTTAGAGACTAACAAATTTATTTGGGCAAAAGCTTTCATGGGCTAAAACCCACTACACCGGTTTGCATTCAGAATTGACTAGTCCTCAGAAAGCTTCATCTTGCAACTTCAAGATTTGCTATATTTTTGTACATCCCCAAGCACATTTCACCACTTGAATAATAATACATTGCATTCATGTGGCATTTTTAAAAATAAGCTAAATATAAATTATTGAAACATCATTTAAGGACTGGTCAGATGATTACTAGAGAGGCATTAAAGCATATACAGTACTGAAAACTATATCCTTGGCCAGAAAAATGGCCAACCATTTAGGTGGGTTCTGGCTCATAATTCCTGGAGTCAAGTTCAGAGTTGAACACAACAAATTTCTGAAAAACCACTTTGTCCTTCCCAAGCAGGAAATTGATAATGGGCACAACAGGACCCATTCAAAGCCTATTGAAGTGAACAGAACTATTCCTATTGAATTCAATGGATTTTGGCTCAAGCCCTATGTGCAGGCAACCATTAACAGGGGTAACATTTCCAACCAGTGTAATGGACTCTCTATTTAAGTCTATTAGACAGGCCATCTGTCTTTCTTCTCCTTGCTTTTAACTCTAAGCCATATGGAATATTAAGGAATGTTTATGCCATTTTCCTATATTTCAGAGGAAGTCTGCCCTGTGCTCTGCAAAAAGAGGTACAATTTGTGATTTGTCCACCATAGAACATTTTAATGATCACTAAGAGATCATAAAGGAGCAGTGCAGGCCCTAAGTCGTAGAGAAAATAAATTTTAATATTTCTGTAACCAGGAGCTTGGAAAGGCTTTCAAGTAGCCAATCAAAAAAGTCTCTGCCTTTGCATATAAGTGAACACTTATTAGCACTACAAAATTTTACTCCCTCAAAACACAAACTTAGTGGGGGGAAAAAAGCAACCACCAACAAATCCTGTATTCATCTGTTCCTTAAACCTATGAGATAAGAGAAATTTCACACAAAGTTTAAGAACCTTTCATCTCAGATATAGATATAGTGCCATGCTATTCTGTGTAATTGAAAACATATTGATACTAGAGTTGCCTAGACAGTTTAATGATCTGTCTATGTATGGTACTGGTATGGCCCCATTAACATGGTGCATAAGCAATTCACATATTTTTAATATATTTTAATATATTTATATTTGCAATCCCCCTAAGAGGTAGGCCAATGCCATTATCCCCAGATAGATGGGAACAGAGGCACAGTGAGATTATGTGACTTGCCCAAGGTCAACAAGGAAGTCTGTGAAAGAGCAGAAGATAACACACAGATCTAACAAATCAGTCTAGCCCTTGCAGCCTCCTTTCTCACTAACAAGTATAACCAAAAGGCAGAAGGCCCTTGGGCTCACAAGAGATGCAACACATCCAGAAGTGTACGAAGCAATAACATGGCTGTATTCAGAATACTAACTATTTGGTGTCATTGAAAAACCCCTCACGTTCCATACGCTGGCAGATATCCAGTTTCTTCAGAGTATTCCTGAGCATTCTCACAGAGAAAAGGACAGGGTCTTGTCTGATAAATGGGAATGTAAAACCTTAGAGAAAGAAACCACTCCATTAAATGCTCTGCACTTCAGATAAAAAATATATATATTTACTTTGAAAGAAAAGATTGTCCCGTGTTCGGGCCTAGCCAGGGACTTAGGACATCCAGGATCAATTCCCTGCTCCACCACAAACTTCCTGTATGACTGTCAAGGTTTTTTCCCCCACTTTTAACTTTAGGGTACAAAAATGGGGACCTGCATGAACATTTTTAAGCTTAATTACTAGCTTAAATCTGGTACGCTGCCACTAGCCAGAATTTAGTGTCTGACACACTTTGTGTTCCCCCAAAACCTTCCCTGGGGAACACAGATCCAAAACCCCTTGGATCTTAAAACAAGGAGAAATTAACCAACCCTCTCTTTTTCCCCCCAGACTTTCCCCTCCCTGGGTTGCCTTGAGAGGCTTCACACTGATCCAAACTCCTTGGATCTTAAAACAAGGAGGAATTAACCATCCTCTCTCCTTTCCCCCCACCAGTCCCTGATGAGTTCAGACTCAATCCCTTGGATTTTAAAACAAGGAAAAAATCAATCAGGTTTTTAAAAAGAAAGCTTTTAATTAAAGAAAGAAAAGGTAAAAATTATCTCTGTAAAATCAGGATGGAAAATATTTTACAGGGTACTCAGATTCACATAGACTAGAGGGACCCCCTGCCCAGCCTTAGATTCAAAGTTACAGCAAACAGAGGTAAAAATCCTTCCAGCAAAAAGACACATTTACAAGTTGAGAAAACAAACATAAGACTAATCCGCCTTGCCTGGCTATTACTTACAAGTTTGAAACATGAGAGACTGATTCAGAAAGATTTGGAGAACCTGGAATGATGTCTCGTCCCTCTCAGTCCCGAAAGCGAACAATGAACAAAAGAAAAAAAAAAAAAAAACCACAAAACAAAGACTTCCCTCCACCAAGATATGAAAGTATCTTGTCCTCCCATTGGTCCTCTGGTCAGGTGTCAGCCAGGTTTACTGAGCTTCTTAACCCTTTACAGGTAAAAGAGACATTAACTCTTAACCATCTGTTTATGACAGTGACCTTGAGCAAGTCACTTAGGGAACAGAGACACAGAGAGTATCTCTGTATAACAGGGATCGTAGTACTTCTCCACCTCACAGGGGTTCTGGGAAGATAACTACCTTAAAGACTCTGAGATGTTCACATACTATGATAACAGGGACCATATAAATATCTTTGCTACATATGTATCTGAAGTGTAGTTTTATTTCCCTACCTAAAAGCTCACCTGGTACATTTTTGACAAAACCAAGGTGTCGTCAAATGCAGATGTTTGTTTTTGTCCTCATGACATTTAATCAGGCAGAGTTCACCACGTATATCTAAACCAGATTCTAAACTAAACCAGATTTTCAGCTGCATTTGTTCTCTGCAGGATGCAGCTGAGTGAAGGTGGCTCATATCACCAACCCCAAGTGTTGAAAAATCATAAACTGGCCCTTTTCCTCCCCCATAAATCATGAGATTTTTGAAAAATAATGTCAAGTATCAGAGGGCTAGTCTTGTTAGTCTGGATCTGTAAAAAGCAACAGAGTGTCTGACAAAGAGAGTATTCACCCATGTAGAAAACCTTAGGCTCCAATAATCTGTTAGTCTATAAGGTGCCACAGGACTCTTTGTTGCTTTTTGAACTATAATATAATTTTGGCTTCTTCATATTATTCTTTTGGGTTTTAAACCTTCAGTGTGCACTTAAGTCATAAGATTTTGTCTCTGCAACCATGACACCTAGAACCTATTTTTTTAATGAAAGTTGAGATTCTCATGTGTTCACATGAACCCAGTAGAAGGGTCTTTAAAGAAAATAAACACCACATATGGTTAGAATTGCAATGAAATCACAAAAGCAGACAATACTGAAAAAAGCCAATTGTTGCTCCGTGATTTTGGGGCCAGATCCACATAAGCCTCAGCCCTGGCAATATTTAGAGCAGTGCTTGGGGCTACTTCAAAGAATGCTGCCTGGTTTTCCTCCCCAAGGAGGCCATTATGATAGCACGTAACAGCTGGAACATAACTGCACAAAGCTGGTCAGAACACTGAAATATGTTGTTCTGCCAAAGCTGAAACATTTTGCGGAGACAATTGCTTTCAACTCGATTTTTGTTGCAATGATTTTTCTGAGACCAGAGAGAGAGAGAAAGACATGAAATGAAAACCTGAGCTTTTCTAACCCGAGACTGCCATTTTGACACACCTTTTATTTGTAGAAATGTTTGAAAGGTTAAAGTTTTATTCCAAGGTAGAAAAAAAATTGAAACCCCGAGAACTGCACAAATGAAATTGTCGTCCTCCAGACAGTTGTCACTGCAACCATCCAGACGCATTCCATCTCTGAGACCTCCTGCACTACTGGCTGCATGAGGTGGTGCTGAAGGAATCAGTTATGCCAGCCTTGCCGATGTAAGGAGAATCCCTAGCTGAGAAAATGAGTAATGCAAAGAGGCCAAAAGGCCAAGAGACAATCTGCCCTTATGTATTTCAAGTGCATTTTCTCTCCTTGACTTTGAGGTTGATTGTAAAAGGGCCCAGTTCCTGGTTTTATTTTTTCCTTTAGTTGGGTCAAAGGAAACTGGCCCTTTCACAAATAGCATGTGTTTGTGACAGCAGCCACAACCAGAACAGTCAACTGACTTTTAAAAGACTTTGATGGATATTCCATCCTCAGAAGGATGCTGGACCAGATGAATGGACGCCAACTGAGATCATTATGTATGACTTACCTTGCCCATTTCCTTCCCTTTCTGCCTTTGAGGCTCTTTTAGAACACTGAATGTCTTTCTGGGGAATTTCATTTAATATCTTGGCAGCATACTCAATTCCTCCTGTCAGATCCTTGAGGCAGTCCTATAAATAAAGGGCAGAATGTTTTATTACTGGAGTCAGCAAATGAATTGTGCACAGTGATGTCCTTACTCATACTACACTATTATTAAAATGTGCAGAGAGTTTGTGGGTGGGAGGAGGGGAACTTAGCCATTGTAGTGTAATGCCTTTGGTTTCCACTCCTTTGTATACAATGTATGTATACGTTTTGTATTTTAAAGCACAATGAACCTCTTCCTCTAATTACTTTCTGTCATGAAAGCTCATATTTTAAAAGACTCTTGAATAAACTTTTGCACATGATTTTTTTTGCATTTCACCCTGCATGTAATTATAGGATTGAGGACTGGAGGCTTCTATTTGCCAACTGTGTGCTTTAAGTTCTGTCAGATACAAGTTCTGCTTATGTTAGGGCAGGCAGGGCTGTCTAGTGATTAGAACATACAACTTTGAGCCAAGGCTCCGCAGTTCCATGCCCAGTTGCCACCCACTCACTGTGCTACCTTGAGGTAGTCACAACAGCACCTGAGGCAAAGGCCCCAGAAGTCAATACACCCTGACTGTGTCACCTTTACTTGTGATGAATAGAAGCCCAACAACTCCTCAGCAGTCCCATTAAAATTAAAAGGAACCACTCACAGAACAAGTTCGCACTCAATAAAAGAAAGAATGGCAGAGTCAAGTCATTAACATGCCTCTGGCTTAGTTTATCATCGGTAAAATGTTTGAAATATTTGCCTGAAAAGAAGTCTTCAGACTTCATACTACACACCAGTTTTACAGAACCACTTATTCATGGATTATTTACAAACAAACAGTGTTGACAAACATCCATGATTTTATCATGATCCTCATGACATTTAAAGCCTAACTCCTGGAGTCATGTGATTATGTAAGAATCTTGGTTTTCATTTTTAAGAAGTTTCTAGTCCTCATGGTTATGGGAAAGACTCATAAGATGAAAGAAAGAATGAACCACATGTGGCAGCTGTTAGTCACATTGCTTAATGCACTACTGGAAGGTGTTTAAACACTATGGCAAAGGGAGCAGTATAAAAACCTCTGTGGAATAGAATCACCTATTTTTTATGTTCCTCTCATGCCCCCACTCATAGCTACTAGGCTACACATCTAACCCCCTCTTGGTCTGTCCACCACACGTGCATCCCTTTGAGGTCTCATGCCTCTCTCTCTAAGGGTGAAATCACACAATTTTTTCATTCTTGGACAAGGTGTTGGGATGCAGTCCCCTGTGTGTTCACCTGTCATGACCTCAGCAGGTCTGACTCATGTCCAGACCCTGCAAGTCTGTGTTCTCTCATAGTGGTAGTTAGCAATCAACCAACCAAAGTATCACTTATTTAGAACAAAAGCATTTCACCCCTCAGCAACATAGTTGAGCCAACCTAATTCTCTAGCTTAGACCAGTCTTTAGATTCTTACAGAGCATCTCCTGCAGTGTGCAGAGCATTAGTACATATCAGCTCAACTTCTGGCACAACTCAGACTGTCTCACAAACATAAACAAACTCTTCCTCACAAAAGCCACTGTGAGGTAGGAAGTATCACTATCACCATTTTATAGATGAGGCGCTGAAGCACAAAGAGATTAAGCAACTTAAGGACAGTCTCCCATAAGAAACCATGAATGGAACCTCATTCTCCAGAGTGCTAGCCCGTTACCTCCCCCACAAGATATCCTTTTTCTCTGGCTCATGGGCCATAAGTATGCTGATGTTGCTTGAAAGGTAATAAACCAATGCTCAACTTACTTTCAGTAGAATTAATTCAAATCAGAAAACTAAATTAAATGAGATATTTACATTAAAATGTTAAATGTAACTTGGAAGCCTCTGATAAATCTATAGAAAATACACGATCAGTAGTGGCTTATTTACGTGCAATACATTTTCAAAGGCAAAAATGTGAGCACTGTGTACACTTCAACATTTTTCCCTGGGCAAGCTGTCTGCACATCTCCCCAACAACATCTCAGAAGCGACTATTTTCCTGGGGTGAAAAAAACATTTAAGAAACCTATTTCAAATACTACATGTTTACCCAAGGCATATAAAACTTTGGCCAGACATTATGCCCAAACAGCAATATTACAGAGCAAGTGCTCATCAGCAATCATCATGAGCCTCTTCTGGGAGAGATGAGGAGGTCATGAGCATTGCGGGAGAGGGGGTTAGTAGCTAAGCTGAAGTGAGTGCAATGAGGTTTTACTCTTTGCTTCTAGAACATGAGCTGAGATTTTCAAACATCATTTTTTAATGAAACATCAATAAAGGTTTTAAACTACAATGCAGTCATCTAGTAATGCCATTATGACAGAAAATACTTGCCAGGGAATGAGTTACTGGTAGATAGAAATTCAGTTCTGCAACAGATTTTACCCTTTGCCCCCTATTTCCTTGGTCTCTCATTCTTCCTGCTCAAGGAAGTGACCTGCACAAACAAAGAGGCTTACATGTTCCCTTATTAGAAAAAACTCCTCTGCTTTCTTTCCAGAAATTGTTAAACTGATGCCTTCTGACAGTCAGTTTTATGAGAGAAAAATATGAATCAAATGGCAATAAATCCCACATAGCTAGACTGCAATATCTATATTCCTGAAGGTGGAATTTGGTAAGGACTAGTTTGATTAATTGCTTGATACCTTTCTCAGGGTGAAAGAAGGGCTGCATACTGGTATCGTGTCACTCTGTTTCTTCTGACTGTACTTCTGCACAACAACCCAGCATTTGCAAGATTATAAATGTGATCACAGTGTCGTTTAGCAGAGAAGAGGGGATTCAAAGGGATAGACCCTTCCCCCAACCATCCTGAACTTTGGACAGGGACAAAAACCAAGGCTCAGCTCTGCAACCCATCTCTATTTTTCATTTGGTATGGAAGAGCTTTATTATTTACTACTGCTGATCTTATGATGTGAACTCTGTCAGTACATGTCAGACTGCCTGTATAGTTCCAAATGGCCACATCTCTTCATAGAGCCACACTGTATAAATGAAATTGTGCTTTACTTAAAAAGAAAATAAATGACCTGAACCGTCTCTGATTTTCACCAGTATAACTTGGTTCCAGTGAAACTGCTCCTCTTTAACATGCAAGAGGAGACTCAGGAATGTGTACTCTCTGAACAGCAAGGTTGTTACTGACACAACAAAATGTCGGTATGTATGTCCTTTTAGCCAACCATGTTGCACCTCCAGCAGCACAGTTTTCATTCATCTTATGCAGCAAATCTGCCAAATGAATCATATTTCTCAAGTGAAGAACCACTGGCATTAAATCTGAAAGCAAACTAGATTTGTCTTGTAGTAAAGAGAGAGAGCCTGGGGCCAGGTGTAAGACCTAAGGCCTGAACCAAAGACAGCAAAAGGCAGAATATGAGCAACAAGGCAAGTCCTGTCATAAAGCAGATGGTTGCTTACAAATTCACTGTCTGACACACAAACTTGGCAAAAACACAGTTAGCACTGCTGAAACACAAGCACCCTGAAGTACTAGGTGCTGGATATTCATGTAAACACGTTCCTGGAAGATGGTACAGGAACACACAGATGCCAAGTTAAGACAAAGATGAGAGGACAGTGAGTGAAGATGTTTTGTTCGGACCAGCCAGAACGAGGTGTAGAACGGGTAACTAACCAGGTCAGGAGTTTAATATATAACTTGCTTATATCAATGGAGGCACATCTTTGTCCAGCCAAGGGGGCAGCAGAAAGTCCTGCTGCTGACTGAGCTGAGTCCTTGTCATCGGCCATTCACGTATTCATGTACCTGTAGAGAGTCTATGGACACTGGTACTGTGTCTTGAGGACAATAAACCTGACCAAGCGCCTCTGCCACTGAACTGAGTCTGTGGTCTTTCTGAATAATCCTGATGAAGTTGCTGAACCAGCTATCTGCAAAGAGCTGGGACAGCAATGGAGACAACACACATGCATGCCAACTGACATGTCTTAACAAATTTCTAAGTAAAAACACTTCCTCCTTATACTCTTCACCTTCCTGCCCAGCCACATGGGCCAAGTCACAATCCTGCTGTCAATAACTAATCTGACCAGCACTAATTACTAGTTCTGAGCAGACTATTTCCCATGTACATTCCTCAGTACCTGTATGCAGTAGCTGTACATTTACTCACCAGTATATTCTTCTCCTTCTTAAAGCACTTGCATGGTACATAATGAACATTTTTAAAAATCACCTCCTCACTCATGTAAATCTGTATAGCTCTGTTGGGTCTGGCCCATTTTATTGGGGGGAGCATGTTACTTTGTTCAACCCACTCAACCCTTCAATACATACCCTCATATTTAACTTCTGTATTCTTAATATATGGCTTCCATAAGGCCTTCCGAAGTTCCATATCACTCCAGTAAGTGGTATTTTATAGCTCAACCCTGCCAGCACTTAGGCACATGAGCAACCTTTACTCACATGAGCAATCCCACTGAAGCCAATGGGAGTACTAACAGTCAAAAGCATTACGGTCCAGACTTCTAAAGACATTTAGGAGCCAAAAGTTGCATGTAGAGGTCTAGTGAGATATTCTAAAACCCCCAAATGCCAAGGCATTTCTGAGAATCCCACTATTTAACAAATAATCACTTAGGCATGTGCTGGATTAGGCCATATGAATGGCAGGATCATAAGTATTGCATGAATATTGTCTTAATGTAATAAGCAGCTGGCTTCCATTATTTCACATCAAGTAAAAAACAATATTATACATGGTTCCTAATTTTTACAAGCCACATATCAAACCTTTGTAGACTGAACTCATTTAAATTATTTGACCTGCTTCCATATTAGATGCACATATATTACATAACTCTGTGATAGGAAGGCAAAACTTGTGTTGTAATTTACACGTAAAAGCAATATCTTTTGAATAGACATCAGTTGATGGTACATGGAAACTTAATTTTCATGTGATCCTTGCAACAACTATAAGAACTGTAGTAAAGGTTTCAGACAAAATGAAGCTAGAGAATTTGACTCTTGTTAATTTGGTTGAAAAAGGCTAAAAAATAAAATGCGCCAAATTAATTAACAAATCTATGCCTATATCTTTAAACAGCAAAAGCAAGTAACATGCCTATAGACTCTGAGCAAATAATTTATTTAATTAATTACCTGGAAACTCACTCTCATGATTCCAGAATATATTACAATCCTGAGGCTTCATTAGTAAGAAATAGTTTAACAATGTAGGGCCATTCAGATGCATTAACCAAGGAAGAAAATCCTTTAAATACACTGAATATGCACACGTGTGCACACACTCAGGTTCTTAGCTCTTTTTGGAATAGACATCAATGTCAAATTCAAGGCTTGAACATCATCGCTGTTGACAGGACACTACTGTGAGGAAACTCATCTATGCACAAGCCCCACTGACACCATCAGGTGCTGTGTATGCATGTTCAGAGTCTAGATGTCAAGGTAAAACGGAAGCAGTAAACAGGGAATATACCAAAAAGAAAAGGGTGATAGAAGGATTAACCTTAGGTCTTTGTACTTTTGTTCTTGCTTCCAACTGCAAAGTTAAGCAGCAAAAAAACCACCACCCCACACACACACAAACACAAAACCAGAGTCTATTTTGTTGTGGAAGAGGAGCTCTTCAGAGCCTTTTTTTTTTTTTTTTAAATAGAAACTGCCATATATGTTACAGGAAATCTTTCCATTAAGGGTTTGCAGAACATTCCATGCCCTGTGGTAAATCTGAGGCCCAAATTTTATAGGGTTTTGTTCTAAAACAGAGCCTTTCTGCTCAAAGAAACACCATTTTTTGAGTGAACTATCCTCATTCCCACACTAAGATTGCCACATTTCAGTCAGCAGTAGGAATTTGAGTGGAAAAGGCTCCTTTTTCCACTCTAAAATGGCCCTATCAGTAGGGCGAATTTGACATTTCCACTTTCAAAATAGGATATATTTTTTAAGTTCTGCCTGGAAGAACATCAGTTTTCACAGATAATTGATCCTGTAGCTGCAGTGAAAGCTCTAGTGCTTCAGGGCTCTCACATGTCTTTGATTTAAATTGCTCCAGCTCTTTATGCACTTTCAGGGGGGAAAAACAGAGTACAGCTCAGTAAATAACTAGTGACCCTGGAAACTGCTCTGGGAGAGCTATTGGATGTACATGCTAAACACTAAAAGCCTTCTTCTTTTCTTGTATAAAGATCTGTACGTACTAACCACCATTCCCCACATAGCAAGACATACTCTTTACTCTCTTGTTCAAAACATATCTACACAGAAAGGACAGTCTTGTGGTTGAGGCAATGAGCTAAGATTCAGGAGACCTGGATTCAATGCTCCACTCTGCTACAGGCTCCCTGTGTGACTGTGGGTGTATCATTTACTCTCTTGGTGCCTTGGTTCCCCACCTGTAAAATGAGGGATAAATATACCTCTCCGTCTTCGACTTGTCTATTTGGATTGTAAGCTCTTCATGGGAGATTCTTACTATGTTTACATACAGCACCTCACACTACAGGACTCTCCTCCTTGTTGATACATCATGGACTATAAATACATACATACAGTACAAAACACTCGTAGTTAAAAGAACATTGTTTAGGATGCAAAGTCAGTAGCTATGAAATGCCACATTTAATATGGTCCATGGAAGCACTATTGATATTCATTCAGTGCACAGGTGCACCAAGGGACCGAGGTTCTGGGGTGGAAAATAGCATGTGATCAAGTCATTAAAGACTGTATCATAATGCATATGCCCTTTTTCTCTATTGAATTGCTAAGGCCTGCTGTAAATAATGGAAGCCTTAGAGAGCCTCAGAAAAGGTCACCTGGAAAGCATTAGGCAACTAAATATAGCGGTTGACTACTAGATCTGAATGAGGAATGGTTTTCCTGTCCCATGAGGATTTTTGAGATTGCAAAAAATTTTTCCTGTCCCCAACTGGGACAAAAAGTTTAACACTAAGAAGTTTTAGCCAGGGCTGGCTCCAGGTTTTTGGCACCCCAAGCAAAAAAAAGGGAGGGGGCGTGGCCAGAGTGCCACTGCCGAAGCAAAAAGAGACGCCCCAAGCACATGCTGGGAACACTGGTGCCTACAGCTGGCCCTGGTTTTAGCCAACCCAAATCCTCCATAAATTCAGATCAGGTCAATCGAAATGTTTCATTTCAATATATTGATGCATTAGATTTTGACTTTTTTTTAAAATAACAAACTATAAATTAACTTCAATTTAAGCAATGAAAAGTCATTCTGAACAATAGAAAAGAACGTTTCATTTTGAGAATATCAAAAGACGTTTTGAAACATTCAAAACTTGTTTTCAAAATTTTTTCCAAAATGGGAAATCGATCAGAACTGACTTATTCCCATGAAGTTTTGGCGAACCAACATTTTCCATTGGAAAAATGTTTTGCTGAAAAACTCTCAACCACTCTCTACCACCTCCCCCTATAATAAACAGCAAGACATTGGGGTATCCTCTTGTGGAATGCACTGTGCTTACGTTCCATTGAGGATTCAAATCATTGCACCTCTGCAAACAGACTCTGTTCTCATGTCAAATTTAGTGATGTGTAAGTTTGGCTAATTCCCCCTTACCAAAACCACGGGTAAGGGCCAGCGGGTAACAAGCTTGCGCTCCACTACTCATTGTGGATGCAGACCATAGGAGGTCCCGCCTCAAGGAGTCTGACAAGCAGCAGCCTCATGGCTCTGATTGGCTCCCTGCCCAATATAGACACAAGGGATGTTCCAAGAAGTGTCCAGGCAAAAGTGTCAGTCTCCTGTAACTGCCATGATCATTCCTGTTCTTGAACTCCTGGCTTCAACGTCGCCTCCTGACCCAGACCCTGAAATCTGACTCAAGACTCTGATCCTGGTTATCTACCCCAGCCTGGAACTAGACTATGAACTCATCTGCTACACTCAGCCTCAGGTTCGACTTTGCTCTAATCATTGGTCCCAACTGCCCTACTCAGGATTCTGATATTATCGTCCTAGTGTTACATATCACACTATAGATCATGGGAAACATCACTGCTGAAATTAGCCTCCTACTGTAGACACATCTGCCCTTGTTTATGGGAATCCAAGCAGGTGTGAATACAATATTGGCTCAGCCTGTCCAGAGAACAACTGTTTGAATTATGGAGGTAAAACCTGGCTCTGCCTGCATCTCAGGGCACTTTCAATTCCCTCCTTTTCTAAAATTCACAAGGACCTTCACTAAAGAGGTGAAGGTGCATTAAATGAAGGCAATAATTAGAGCTTATTTTAAATACGCACTGGTTTACTAGAACCTCGTCATCTGCTCAGGTGCATTACTCTTGAGTGTCCCTTAATGATTTCAAAATGTAATCAGTGTTGTTCAGAAATACTCAAGTTTTCCCAAGATGAAGTAAGTAAGTTGTCTGGAGAACCAATTAGTCTGACCTTCTGTGTGCCCAGTTATAAGAAATAGTCTCTCTTTTCATGTCAGGTCTCTGTTTTCATGTCAGAGTCTGTCAATTAAAGCTCAGACTTCCTATTAATGTGCATTATCTTGGGGAATATTCACTATAAACAAAATCAATTTAAGCTATGCCCTACCCACCTTTTCTCAGACAACTAGGTAATAGGGGTTTGCTTTGCTTCTGTTGCTCCAGTGGATGGAAACATCACACTTCGAAATGTACACAGCTTCTGTAAGCACCGTCAGATCAAATACCTAAATCCAAATGTAAATTCAGAAGTTGTGTTTTGCTATAGCAAATTAGTGGAGACAGCAAAGGAGGTAAAATTTTCACATCCTAAGAATCAATGGAATGTGAACTAAGCATCCAACTCAATAGGCAAACCCTTTTTTTTTTTTACAGTACCCCCACGAATCCAGCACATTTCCCCTTATGTGTAATCCACAGATCCTGATTTCACTAGCACTCTGCTGAGTAATTGGTTTCTGATGGATCCTTGGGTGATGATCAAAACAAGTTTTACCACCTATAATAAATTCTTAAACAGTCTGGATTTCTCATCTCCCCAGATATGTATGATCAAGATATCTTTAAGGCTGTTTAAAAGAACCCACATAGGGTAATAGTCATCAATGGTTTTAGCTCACTTACCAGTTTATTAAGGTGATGTTTATTTCTGTCCAGTGGCGGATGAATGATTTTGCCACCTCTAGGCCCTGAAATAATTGCCGCCCTCGGCCCCATAAGAACTTGTTTTAGTTTTTATACAAATTCGTTTTAACTAAAATGAATCTAAATATCATTAAAGTAATTGAACATTTATTTACAAGTTGTATTATAAATAAAATTACAAGTACAGCAGACCCTTGCTTGAACATGGGTCTGTATAGCGCGATTTCACTTACAGCGGCGGGACTGCATGTGGATCCAAAACTCTACATTCTAGCGGGGTCTGGTGTATATCAAATATTTTTTATTTTATGTAGATACAGTAAAAGAAATGAAATGTGAGTAGTAAGTACTTACATTTGTTTATACCTACACCTCTGAGTGGCAAATTTATTAAATTAATTCTGTATAATCCAGATAAGTTGTTAGATCCTTTTCAATTGTCAGGAGAGAAAGGGAGTTTAATTTTTTTTCACTGAGATTATCCCTCAAATAGTTTTTCACTCTTTTTAATGCCAAAAATGATCTTTTCACTGAACAGTTTGTAGCAGGTGTGCAAACGAGCATTCGGAGGCAATATCAATATTTGGATCAACTAAATGAAGATTTCGATTTCAAAGAAGGCTGCAATACCTTAAAATTGACTTCTTTTCATTTTCAGGAATTTTGACATCTTCCAAATATGATCGAAAATGTAAACACTCATTCACGAATGATTCTTCTAAATCTCCTTGGTAGCACAGCTGTAATTTTTTAGCATGAACTGTTATATCTGTTGAAGTATTGGTAATGTTAGTGAGAGAAACTGAAATATGCCATAAATTTCTTGATACGCATTACTTCTGCATTTTAATTCGGAGCATACAAGGTCTAGTATTGTTAAAAAGGTATCTACACCACACATTTCCACTTCACCTTCGTGTGTCTCATCAGATTGAAGTATATGCTTTCATTTTCACATTGTGTCAAATTCATAGTTTTCAATTTCAGATTTTTCTTTGGCTTCCTCTTCGTACATATCAAACAAGTCCCGCATAGAGTTAATGTATCCTATTAGTGAGTTGTAGAGTTCTACAACTGTCTATATATCAGTATTAACATTCTGCAGTTTTTGGCTAGTTATATGAAATCGATCCAAGAGTGAGCTCCAAAATACAGGCATAAAAGCTGCCTCAAGTCAATCAAGTTTTCGCTGCAGGCCTGCAGCTTCATTACATGCAACAGGTTTCTCAGTAGCATCTTCCTTTATTGTATTTAAGGCTTTAATTATAGCATGCCAGTTTTCACTCGAATTATGACAAGCTTCTACTCAAGATGACCATCGAGTCTCAGAAAGTCTTTTTATTAATTTACTGCCTGGCTTCAAATTAGATAGTAAAATCTCCCACCAGTGAGCAGAAGCAGAAAAAATGAATAAAGATGTTGGACAGTTGAGAAAAATGAACATGCTTCTTGACAACTTTCTGTTGCACGTACTCCAACCAGATTTAAAGAATGCGCAGAGCAAGGCACATATACAGCATAAGGATTTATATTCTTACTCTTGCTTGCAACCCGCTATATATACCAGACATGTTAGTGGCATTGTCGTACGACTGGCCACAGCAGTTTGCGATATCTAATCCATAACCATTAAAAGTTGAAAGTACAGCATAAGCTAACTGTTTTATTTGTGGCCAGTATCGGTAAAAAACAAAGAAACCTCTCTAGTGGTATGCCATAATTGTTTACATATCTCAGTACAAAAGCCAATTGATTAACATGAAATATTTCGGGAGCTGAGTCAATGCTTATCGAGAAATTTTTGGCTTCTTTTATTTCTTTCATAATATTTGAGATCACATTTGAAGCCATCAATTTTATAAATTCATTACATATATAGGATGAAAGATAAGATACGTTACCTTGACCTTCATTTCTGTAACGTGCAATGTGATTCGCTAAAAATGGATCAAATTCTATGACAAGCTCAAGGGCCATCATGTAATTGCTGTTATAAGATGATCCAAATTTTTCCACCTTACCTCTAAATGCTTGAAATTTTCTTTACCACTGCTACAATCCTCTTCAACACATTCCTCCAATAAATAATTTCTTCTTCCATTTGAAATTTTAAATTCATATCAATTCTTCTGGATATCTCACCTCACCTCTCTTCATCATTGTCAGTACAATGATATGTTTTTCCAGTCAGGGTATCCACTCATCACCAGACTAGAGATCCCTCCAAATAATCGACATGGGGCACAAAACATGGCTCCTTTGCTCTCTGAACATACAAGATATTGCTGTGGCTTTACTTCACCATTTAAAAGATGTCGTTCAAACACAAACACACATTTTATCAGTATATTCTCTTTTTGAGTTAGTAAAATCACTATCAATATTTTGTTTAATACCACGTGTTGATAAATACGCAATTGTAGCATCATTCAATATCCATTGGGCCGGATTGTCACTTATGATATTTCAGTGTCAGATTGAATTTCTGATTGACGTGATTTGTAAATCTCTGCAGTATTGTCAAAAGATATCCAGATCAACCTGATTCCTGGTAGTCTCTGACATGCTAGTATTTGGGACATTTTCTTCAACACTAACCGCAGCCAGAATTTCTTCATTAGTTTCAACATGTACTTTAATCACATCAATATTTTCAATATCAACATCAATATTTTCAATTTTTACTTCACTACTACTCTCAACTATTTTTTCTGTCTCACTGTCAGCACTAATTGATATAAAAATTTATTTTGCACATTTTTGCTATCATTTCATTTTCCTCCTCTTCCTTTTGTATAGCCTTTTTTTTTTTTTAAACTGAGAACTGCTTAATTTCTTCTTTCCGGTCATATTAACAACATTTAGGATTCTCACAGGTATGTTTACTAAATGGTGTTGCGCCATCATTGGTGGTTTCAATACATGCTATTACTGGTAGAATCGCGGTGTCACTGATGCCACAATTACAAAAGTGCTGCTATTATAAATTTGCCACCCTGCAAATTTGCTGCCCTGAGCCTAGGCCTTGTTGGCTTAGGCGATAATACACCGGTCTTTCTGTCCTATTAAAAATTTCATTAAATAGTGTATACTGGTAGTCCTTTTTCACTGTAATTTTTGAGAGCTCCGATTTATTTTTATTTGACTTGTAAAGTAACTTCCTTCTCTTCATATGCCAATATATATCTATGCCTGTATCTGTAATTTTCACTCCATGCATCTGAAGAAGTGGGGTTTTTATCCACAAAAACTTATGCTCAAATAAAGCTGTTAGTCTCTAAGGTACCACCGGACTCCTCGTTAATTTATTTGTAGAACATCCCTGGTTGGTAGGAAGCATTATCAGCCCCATTTCAAGGATGTACAACTGAGGTACAGAGAGAAGGGCCAGGGTTTTAAAGGTATTTAAGCAGCTACCTCCTATGGACAAGTTACTTAAGGCCTATAGTGAGCCTGTGGCTGAGCGAGGACTTGAACTTGGAATTCATAAGTCTCAACTCAGCGCCTTAACCATAAGAATACCCCTTCCACAATCACCTAATATTGCATGTGTCTCTCTATAAAGTTGTACATGTTTTATGGAGGAAAAGAAAAGCATAGTAAATTACTAATATTTCTGGGAACCTTTGGCAACTGTCAAACTCATTTGCTTAGTTATTTATTGTGTATCAAGAATGTGTTGAACTTTGTACAAGACACAAAAAACAAGGAATTCAACTTGAGTTACAACAGTCAACTACAGAGGCAGTATGGCCAAGTAAACAGGGCACTAAAATGAGACTCGGATATGAACTTTAGCTCATAAATTTAACCCCTCTGTCCCTCAGTTTTCCTGCCTGTAATATGGGGAGAATGATACTAACTCCCTTGGTAAAAGTGCTTTGAGATCTACAGATGAAAAAAACCACTACAAGCTGCCATTAATATTGAAGAAATTCAGCACCTCCCAGCATAGCTTACAATTTTGGCTCTCTGCAAACAACCAACCTCCACTGAGCTAATGGGGGAAAAAACTCCCTTTTTTTTTTAAATACTCCCATTATTTAAAAAAATAAAAGACAGAAGTTGGTACAAGTTCCCAGTTCTTATCCTGATTTTCAAAATAAAAACTAAGAGCTGACTCCCATCCTTTGATCTCTATGGCCTCATGACACCCAAATGCAGATGACGGTTGCCCAAGTCACATGGTAGGCCATGCTGCCTATTAAAGAGTAGGACTAAGCCCTTAAGCAATATTCCTTCACTGATGTCAAGATCTGAAAATCTACATTTCTTCTGCTTCCCCTCCTCCCCGCCATGCAAAAAAAAACCCAACCACTGGCTGGGGGGAGAAAAAGTCAGCTATTTTTATAGTTAACTGGTAATATCTTAAAGGAACTTGTGGCAAGGGCATCTGTCAGCAAAATACAAGCTTCTCCTCCACATGCGTTATCCACATCTAATCAGAACAGACAACCAAGATGTTTGGATGAACATGCAGCTGGGTGACGTGTTCGAAAGGCAGCCACATTCATGTGGTGGTGTGCAAGATAATGTGATAAAGGGTACACGATAAGGTCTCTTCCAAAATATTAACAAGCTATTTTTCCATTACAAAACCCATTCAGGGGTCCTTTACTTGATCTAGAATTTTAAAAATGGGAAGAAACTTGAACACAATTCCCTACCACTTCAGCTGCATAATAGAACAGCCTTGTTCTCTTGTTAATTTATGGCACTAAAAGAAATATGTCTATTTCCCTGGCTTCCCTTTCACAGAAGAAAAGATCCCTTTAGCCGTGTACCTCCTACTTTCAGGGCCCAGTTCTCCTCTAGAACACATTAGAAAAATGTTGTCTACAGACTGTTTTTATGTAAAGAAGGGAAATTAAACTCAAGAAAATATTAATTGAATGTTGTTCCCATTTTTTAGACTAATTACAAAATCAAAGGCAGGCATGTTATCTCACAAAGATCTGGGGCTAAAAGAGATGTAGCTGTCATGCTTCAGTGACTTCACTGCACCTTGAGGAAGAAATTACTCTTTTGCAAGACCTCGGGTCAAATATATTGCTCAACCAGACTTCACAATTTTTCATTGTACTTTTAATTAGCACATTTCCAGCTACTTATAAAGCTATGGCTTTTCCACATTGTCTGAGCATTCTAAACGAAATCACTGTTAGAACACCCAGGTCCAAGCACGAACAGCACTTTGGCAGACCTCTGACATCAAATACAATGTTATTAATACTAGTAGTATTTGTTTTATGGTTCTTTTTTTTTTTCCCTTTCAAAAGTTGCCAATCATTTTTCAGATTAACACCACTTTAAATTATACATTATTAGATGCAGGGGAGAAAAGACTCATACTCCCTAACTGTCACAATCTGTTGTGTTACTCTTTCCTGACTGCTTTAAGCAGTCCTTTTCCAGCATACTGCTAAGCGGCTTTCCTCACTGTCCAATTTCATCCCTTCTCCTACCAGCATACAGTGAAAACAAATCTCCCCCTCTCTCACACACAAACTCGCACTTCCTGGTCCTGGGACACTGGCAAAAGTTTACTGCTTTGATTGAAGACGACCTTGTATCTCTAGGTACTGTCCCCAGCCTTCCTGATACTCCATCATAACAGTAACTTTAACTGCGTTATAGTAGTCCCTTGAGGCCCTAAATGGACCTTCAATGTACAAGGCACTGTACAAATACAAAGTCAGAGACCGCCCTGCCTCAACGAGCTTATCGTTCAAGTCCACAAATTAGACAATGGATGGGATAGGGAGACAGAAGCCAAGGGAGGGGAAGTATCATGCCCAAGGTCAACCAGCAGGCCCAATGCCAAGCGGGAATAGAGCCCAGGTTTCTTGAGCCCAAGTCCAGTGCCCCATGAGGGTGGACTACATGGTTCTCACTACAAGTATAACTACTCCCTATATTTAAAATTTGTAGATACACAAAGGGAATGTTATATTAATATAATACAAGGCCAGTTAAGCTATCAGCATCGCCTGTTCTGGTGGCTTAGTTGGCATGCTCCATTTGCTGGGCCTGGAAAGAATGGCCACTATACCTGGTTGAACTCCCTGGCATTGCTAACAAGCCAACTCCCATCTGGTGACACGTTAGCAGACAAATCTGACCTGGTGGTTTGTGGCTCTTATCCTTCAACTACTGGCTGACAAAAATGATTTAGCTGTGGGTTCTGCAAAATCTGTTTCCAGCAGAGAAAGTGAACTCAAATTAGGAGTTTGCAGTTGGCTTACTGACCTCTTTCCCTCCTCTTTAGTGCAGTCACAGGATGCTTTTCACGTAAATCCAATCAGTGGTTGAATTTGTAGGTATAAGGCTATATAAATGTCAAAGAAGAGCTTCTGCAACATCCTCCACTCGGCAGGTCAACTGGGCGCAAGAGACATTTGGGCAAGGCTAAGCTCTGACTATGTAACAGCATTTTTCTCTAACGGGGGCCAGGCTGGCCATTGGAAGTCAACAGGTGGGATTTTCTTACAGGCCTTTAGCCAGCCAGAGCTCTGGATACAGAAGGACCTGCTGCCTTCTCTGCCCAAATCAGTTAGGGCTTATGAGAGATAAGACTGGCTCTTTCACACATCTGACATGAGGAGTGGGGGACCTGCCCAGCTGAAATCCTCATAGTTCCAAGTGTCATGCTCATTCGGACGTTAATGGGAAAGTTCCAGTAATAATCAGGGGATCTAATTTCTTGCCAATACAAAGCATGTATTGCTGCCTGGCTTGAATAAAGAATATTCTTCCATTGTGTCTTGCCTGATTTATATCTACATACATGCATGACAGATACTCACTTTACCCTTTTGTAATTAGAAGCTGTGCAGCCATCTGCCAGTCTTTCTGTACTCCAGCAACTCTTCATGTGGCGTGCTACAAAAATCACTGGAATGCTGCGTGGGGTGACAAACTATAGCAAATATCTTACAGGGAGTCTGTTTACTTACATCTGGTGGGGTGGAGAGGGGAATTGTATGGAACTTAAAAAAACAATATCTAGTGGCAGAGGAGAGGAGATGAAGACACAGGAAACGTTTTTCTTTCTACCGCACTATTTTTCATCATACAATGAACTTTGTGACTTTTGTGTTTTCAAATAGAAGGATTTCTTTACATTTTGAGAGAGAACTAACTGTTCATTTACCCTTTGCATACAGCACTGTGGTCACATCAGTGGTGCCACAGATAAGTTACATAAACAGTAATACAGAGATTTTCAAAAGTGACTGGTGATTTTGCATGCCCAGCTTGAGGAGCGTTAAACAGAGGCCTGATTTTCAAAGAATGGGTGCTCAGGACTTTCTGGAAACCAGATCCCTTTCCAAGTGTGAAGTTGAGGCCCCAAAAAACAGAGACACTCAAAATTGTTCCACAGTCTTGCAAAAATGTACACCCCATCTTAACTTAAGCATATGAGCAGTCCTCAAGGGAACTACTCAGGTGCTTAAAATTTGCCACATGTGCAAATGTTTTGGCCTCTTTGCCTAAATCCCTTTTGAAAATGAAATGTAGGCTCCTAAATCAGTTAGGTATTGCAATGCTGAGCGCAACACCACCTAAATACCTTTTAAAAATCTGGGCCCAAATCTATAGCACAGCCAAAAATATATTGCTGAGCCTGTATTTAATTATTAGATGATTCTTCTGCTTCTACTAAAAAAAAAAAAAAAAAAAATCACTCATATTATTAAATTAAGTCTTTCAGCAATGAGGCAGCTCGACAAACTAGAAATTTAACTGGAGATGTGACTTGATGAATCTTGCTTGTCCGATTGGAAAAAATACCATTAAATTAATTGGCACTACATTCCATTATCATTCTTTGCCTAGAGAAGCGGTCAGCACTTGGATGCTAGATGAGAAGGCAATCAGAACACATTCTGATCCCCTAAGACAGTTCCAACTACTGCACTGGTAATTTACATGTGCAGGGGCAGGCCTTTAAGAGAATGAGCCTGGTCATTTGGGCGTTGAAAGCAACAGTCAATCTATTGTGATAGAGTACAAGGAAAGAGGATACCACTGGATTCCAAGTGAAATAGGAGGTTAACCTCAGTTTAACTTCCCTCTGGGATCCATATCTAAACAAGGTAAATCAGAGAAGGAAAATGGAATCTAATCCCATTTAAAAAATGCATAATCCTGTAAACTAGTGAGAGACTAGGTTCATCTACACTCAAGGTGAAGGTACGTCTACACTCACGCTCTGATCAAGCTAGCACACTGAAAATAGAAGCCTAGCTGCGGCAGCATGATGGCTAGCCACTCCAAGTACAATACCATCTGGGACCCTCAGTGCTTACTCAGGCAGCTAATCCCTCCCACCATCGCACTCACCTGCCTATTTTTTAGGCTATCAGCTCAATTACAGCTAGTATACATACATCTTCCCGAGCTGGAAACTACATCTCAACTACAGACATACCCTGACTCCACAGAAACAATACACAGATGAAGTCAGCAAAGGGTTTCTTCAAAGTATCAGACTAGCAATTTAGTTAAGTCAAAAATGGGGGGGAGGAGAACAGATAACTTCAATAGGTTGGGGCTCAACCCAGCCCTATGCCAACCTTCCCACAGTCCATCTCCCTCTCTATCTATGCCCAAAAGCAGCAAATTTATTACCTTTCCCGTGAGCATTGAGGCAAGGGCAGGGAGAAGCTAAGCTGAGGTTAACCTCTTGTTTCACTTGGAATCCAGGGGTATCCTCTCCCCTTGCACCTTATCACAGTAGCTTTGAGGAAGATAAAAATTCCCTCTCACCAAACAGGAATGAACTTTGCCAAGCTTATAGAAATGACTCCTATTGAGCTGTTGCCATTAGGCAAGCTGGAATTTACAACCACTTGAGTATGACCACAAACTTTAGACATGGATACTTAGGTCAGCTAGTCCAAGCCCTGGCCAGTTCGCTAACATTTGTACATTTTCTAGTGCGTTGGCCTAGCTAGAGTCAAATTATATGGGGTTTCAACTCTTTTCCAGGATTAATTTTCTCTGCATAAACCCAAATATCCTGCCTAATATTTTGTTTTAAGTGGTCCTATTTAATAATAGCTAGAGTTTATGAGGTTAAACCAGGCAATATTTCTAAGCACTAAAATACGTTGATAAAAATGAATCCTATCTAAATTATGCCAGCCTAGAGAGAGTTGAGATACAGAAACCTGGTGGTAATTTAAGGGTTAACTCAGAGCATACACAGTCTGAATTTTAACGAGGTTATTAGCAATTCATATATGCAACAGAGACAGGTTATTTATTAGCAAGAAGCTTGAGACAGTACATACTTTACCATTTCTCATCACCCAAAACTAGTACGTATGTAATATCTTATGCAATTCTTTATATTGTCACAATACTATCTGCTTTCATTCACGGTGGATTGTGTTTTCAAGTACAACAACAGCGATACATTAGTGATATTATTCAATGTTCAGACTGAAAAATTGTAACTGATTTTTCAGAAACATTCAGCTGCCCTGCAAAGGCCACTGCTCAGCAACTGAAATCTCCACATGCCCAGAAGCAAAATAAAGTTTGATCTGCTAAGCCCTATGAGTTATTATCTCCCCATTTTACAGATGGAGAAAATGAATCATCAACTAAATTAGTGTAAATGGTGGGATTAGAACTCAAGGACTAGTGACTCCCAACATCATGTGTGCATCTCCATAATAAAGATGAATGGTACCTACAGAGAGTGGGGGGTGCAGAGTGAGGACAGCAGCATCAGCAGATGTTTCTGAGCATCCTCTGTACAAGCCAAGCAGCAAATATTGGAGTGGGGGCAGTAACCCCACATCCCCCACCCCACCCCCGACACACACATCACTTCTGCTTCATAGTATGCTGGCAACCTGACCAACAGCCTGAGCCAGCTCCACTCCAGCAAACGGGAATATTCCTATTGGCTTCATTGGAGGCTGGATTAGGTTCTGAATCTAACACTAAGGTCAAATTCTGCCTTCATTGGGAATTGCATGTCTAAATCTGATGGATAGAATTAGGCCCTAAATACTAACAGTGATGTCTGTGAAAACACTCTTAACATGCATGTAGTCTGTACTATTTTAAATATTACTACCATATGAAGACTACCTGTTTCCCCTTTCACCATGCTGGTATTATCAATGAGTATTCCAATTAACAACAATGTGAAGAAAACACTGGTACATCATGTCACATACCACTTCCCCAAGCACTCTAGGTCTGTCTTAGGGCTAGTCTACACTGGCAATTGCTTGTGTAGTCACGTCAGAGCTCCGCCAGCCCTCTAAAAAAAAAAAAACCACTTCCACAAGGGGCATAGCTCCCAGCGCTGGTGCACTGTCAACACTGTTGCTTTACAACATGAAACTTGCTGCGCTCAGGGGGTGTTTTTGCACCCCCCCGAGCGAGAAATTTGGGATTGTTATAAACCCGTGCTTAACAACGCCTCAAAGTCCTGCTGTGCTGCATGGAAGCTATTACTCCGCCTTTCCCACACATGTCCATATTCTCTGGTAAAAGAAATGAGGGTGAACACTGACTGAGAAATTAGATAACACGTTAAACTAGACAGACCTATGTATGGTTTTACCAATAGGCAAGCACACAGGGAGCACATTTTGTGACTGGATATATCATTGTTCCAGTGAAGTCAAGAAAGGGTCCTTCAGTACAATCTGTGTATCAGTCAAAAAAAAACCACACCATGTGCAGAGGGCCAGCAAGAGAACCACATGCCAGGTAAGCCTTAATTTGAGGACTTCAGTGGTGCACAGGCCTCCAGCTGGTATGAATTTCACTCATAAACAGTAAACAAAACAGGTGTGGGAGAAGATGATCAGTGACTTGGGCAAAGTAGATGAATAGTCAGGTTAATTTAGCTGACAGAAACCAGCAATGATTGGAAAGTATTACCAGTGTAGTTATAAGCAATGGAAAGTTTACAGTCATTTAAAGAAGGGACATGTAAATAGGTAACCAGTTCCAGGCGACTATAAAGATTTAAGGAACAAGTTCCAAAAAGATAAATTCATTGGGTATTAAGTCCACACTTTGAGACATAGCCATTATTCAAATAGCTTTATGCCACAGGAGAGAAATTTATTTGAACTTTCAGGATGATTGCAGCAATATGTAAATCTGACTACCCCAATGAAAGCGTATGGTGTTAATGTGTGGGATGAGTCACAGGCTAGGAATCTGAAATAAGGATAAAAGAAAAATGATGCGATTACTTTGGTCAGACATTCTGAGGGCCTCAGTTTAACAGATTGAGCAAGATGTAGTACATAGAAAAAGTCTAGAATATCATTGCTCAACAGTAGAGCATCAATCTCAGGTACTGAGTATGGTACATCAAATGTGGGTATATTAAGATGGAGACACAAAGAGACAGGAAGAAAAGATGAGTTGTACAGTCCAGAAACTGCAAATTCTACCAGCAGTAAAATTTAGTCAAAGGATTTTGTAAATCTTTCAACTCTGTATTACCAAAAGATCATTTATAGCAGCTTGAAAAATCTGCACAGGCAAAATATACACAAACCTCTTCTGAGTCAATTAATAGCGTAAACCAATTTCTAAAAACAAGTAATTGTACCATGCAGCTAAAAAGCAGGCAGGAAGCATTCGCCAGCACTAGACGAACTGATAGTGTACTCCTTTAAATATCTGCAAGTCTTCTTTAGCTTTAAAAGATTATTTTCAGGGGAAATTTTCAAAAAATACTCCACGCTGGCTAAATTTTGCTCACACTGAAGTCAATGGGAGGTTTTAGCATTTAATTCAATTTGATCCAAATTAGACCAACAGTGAGTGCTTTTGAAAATCGTATGCAATGTATTTTTCAAATCTTTCAACCACACATAACAGCTCTTGCCAGCACTGCCATCTTATATAGAAAGATCATATCATTCCTTTCATGCATATCACATAAACTAACGGTTGTGATCTAGAGTTTGGAAAACACACACACACACACACACTACAGACCATCAGACTTCAGTGGCAATGAAATTCATCGAGTCAAGAGCCCTTCTCCCATGAGAAAGCCTTGCTACCAGTCCCAAGCCAAAGATATCTAGGGATTAACAAGTAAAGAGAGATTTTGGCTGCCTCCATTTATTTCTTGTTTTGATGCCTTACAAGATCTCCATGTTCAAACAATGCTGAGCACCCTTCTCTTCAAAGAATTTTCACAGACATCACAAGTTGGACACTTGGAAACGGAGGCAGCCAAAAATCACTTGCCACTTTTGAAAACCCTTGGGCCATTTCTTCCAACTTATCTCAATTGTCAGGATAAAAAGTGGCCAGAGGTTGTGTAAGACATCTAGAACCCATACCATGCTAAGACTTGTATAGATCAAAATGGACAATCCAAACTGCATCTGGAAATAAATTGGAAACCAGTGCAACTATGGGACACTCAAAGCACACACCATGCACGAAGCATCATTGAAAGCAAGCAGCTGCATTGCACTAAGTGGATTTATGAAGTGACCTTCAATCATAGCCTCAAGTAGAGTGCCCTGCAACAATCCAATGTAGATTAGCTAAAGGTGTGGATTGCCGTGGGAAGGTTTACACCCAGCAAGAATGGTCCTCACCTTCAGGCCATGAACAGAAGACTTTTGCCTACCTCTACTATCTTCACATCCAGAAGCAACTGAGGGGCCACACAAGATCTCAAGCCCTAAGGAGAAATGATGGACATGGCTCTAAACCGAAGGGGCATCCATTACTTTGTCATTTCTGATGCTGGGAAAGCAGCAGGAATCTGGGTTGAGTCTCCACCAGCCAGCTTTCATTCAAGTCCTAGTGAGCACAGCACTTGAATCCATATACACAGATGAAGTAGAGGTGTGGGTCATCTCTGCATACCAGTGGCACTTCAGCCCAAATCATCTCTCAGCCTCTCATAATAACATCATATATGCATTGAATAAAAGGGGTGACAGGACCCTATTATACCTCATAAGAGGGAGCCCTGGGGGCAGGTAAGCAAGCACCCAATTCTATCCTCTGCATTTTCCAAGAGAAAGAACAGAACCGCTCCAGTGCACCCAAATTATCCTTGACAGGCTCCAACAGAGACATCATCTTATCTCACAGCCAATGCTATTAAAAACAACAAGGAGTCCAGTGGCACCTTAAAGACTAACAGATTTATTTGGGCATAAGCTTTCGTGGGTAAAAACCCCACTTCTTCAGATGCATGGAGTCAAAATTACAGATACAGGCAATTTTCACTCCATACATCTTAAAAAAATGGGGTTTTTAACCACAAAAGCTTATGCCCAATAAATCTGTTCGTTTTTAAGGTGCCAACGGATTCCTTGTTGTTTTTATGGATACAGACTAACATGGCTACTTGACACAATGCTATCAAAGGCTTCTGGCAAAGAATCAGTGTAGCTACCTGGTCTTTATCCATAATCAACCAGCAACACATGCACCTAGAATCTGCCTGGCAGACTTAACACTCTCCCAATTATATTGCTGGCATGGAGTACCTTGAATATTCTCCACTGTCCCCTGCAACCTAAATCAGCAAACAAACAGTGACCTACAATAATTCAAAGTGATAATAATGCTCATGCAATCAATAACTGTTATCCTTTCTTAAGATGAACAGAGACTGTCCAGATATCTTCTGGAGCACACTCAGAGCTGCATTCCAGCACGCTGGATCTCAAGACATAAAACCAAAAGGCGCTTATTGAATAACTGTGCCACAAAACACACTTGATTCCCCACACAACTGGAGAAATACTTATTTTAGTTTAAGCCTAACAACAAAAAGGAGCAAACAGTTACATTGTAAATTCATTCTTTGCTGGTCATTCCTCATTATGGTCCAGATCTTGCATGATGCTGATCCTCTTATGCGATCTGGTCTCATATGGTTAACTGCAGCCAGAGGGATTTGTAATTGTTCCACCTAGAAGGGGCAGATGGCCTAAGTGGGTCCACGAGCCCAGGTCTTCAATGCTCCCCAACTCAGTGAGGTCGCACACCAGGGCACCTGAGGGAAGTCAATCAGCAGCCAAGACCAGTATAGGATCAAGAAGGAGCCAGATGGTTTTTGTTGAGGGGAAAATGGTCACCCACTGATGTCCCATTGAAACAGATGTCCCACTGAAATCTTGAGAAGGAGAGGTGAAAGGGAGTGGCTTTCACAATTGGCTTGTGATCATGGGCTTCCGATTTGAGACACATTGAAGAAACTTGGCCCTTTGGATAAGTCTCAAACTAGGCACCCAAGATGTAGGAATGACCTCGGGCCCACAGGCCTGGATGCTTTATTAATTGAGGCATTTTGTTCTTGTCTGCAAGCTGGGCACACCCTGCTTCTAATCACAGGAACTTGGTCTTCCTCCATCCTCCCCTGCACTTTCCCACCAGACTGCCGTGTCTGCAGCTGGCGGTGTTTTGTAATTTGCTATGCTGCTGAGCTCGTGATGGAAGATTTTTGTAGCAAACAATGATTTGTACTGTGCAATTGTGCATGTGTTTCTTAGATAATAAAGGAGGAAGGTGAGCTCAGTAAAAAGCAGCTTTTCGCCTCCTCAGTTATCCTGCAACTTGGTGTCAAGTCTTCCTTCACCAAGAGTCACTGGCCAGTAAAGAAAACTGAGGCATCGGTCCTGGTATCCAACACTGTGAATACAGTCATCATGGCAAAGCTTAAACCACGACTGAATGTTTTTCTACCAGATATGCTCTAGTTCTAACAGGAATTATTTTGGCCTGGGTTATACAATATAATCTGTGGCCCCTTCTGGCCTGAGAATCTATGACAAATCAAATAAAATAATGGACCATTTTTCAAAAACTTCCCTGAGTTCATTTCAAATTAGAATAAGTTTTTACAAGTTAAATATAAAATACTTACATAAGACAGGGAAAGTATTCCTGGTGTGAGTAAACTTAGAATATTTATAGTCAGGCTGACCTCTAACTCATAAGGGTGGGAAAGAAACTTGCCCTATGAACAAGTTATTCCACAAGTACCTACTGCAGGGTTCCTTGCACATTCCTGTGAAGCAGCTGGTATAGGATAGGATACAGGACAATATGGATCATCGGACTGGTCCAGCCTGGCAACTCTTACAATCTTCAGGAAGATGTCTTAACACTCTCATTCAAGAGAGAGATGTATACAATTATATATGCTGAGGTCTCAGAAATGAGTTCCTCCAGCAGCATCAAGCAGAGTTCTTACCTGTTGTATCCTTGGGCTGAAGAGGCGGGGGAGAGCTGGGGGATGGAGGGAAAGAAAACCAGTGCATTCAGCTTCAATCAGCAGCATATTCTGAGATCGCAGATTGCTACTGTGTTTGCTGCAGGATCTGAAATGCAAATGATCAGGAGGCCATTAGAGACATTAAAGATTTAGCAGGCATATGTTCATCCTGCTTTTATTGTGTGGGGGGAGGAGAAGAGGCATTAATTCCAAGGAAATACACAATGAAACAGTTACCATATTCAGCCTCTCATGGAAAAAGTTATGGGTCTCATTAAGACTTATTGTTCAATCGGTAGTGTTTCATGGAGGCAATAAATAAATATACATACCCCATTAGGCCCTAACAGTTCTGCATATCAATGATTGGGCTTATAGGAGGTCCAGGACATAAAGCATAAGCTGGAGGCATCCATTTACTCACTGACCTTAAGATGACCTTCAATTTAACCTGAAACAACCATATTTCCTCAAGGACAAGGAGTCATTCAAATTCCTTTGCAGTTCAATCTTAGGGCATTCCAACAGGAGTCCTGTCAGCACTGTAGAGGATGATCTAGTGATACAGGTCTTGCAATATGTAATTTTCAGAACAAAAAGAAGCTAGAAACCTATTCCACCATGAGACCTAAAGGATATTCCTGCAGTTTCATGCTGCAGAGACATAAAGGCAGCCCTTTATTCACGATGTGATCCAACAGCATTTAGGCAATTATATATGTGAAATGACAACTGAAAGACCTTTCCCTAAGGTTGTTGGAGTTTCAGTATCCAGCTAACCATACTGATCAGTCTTATACAGGTTAAAAAACAAAATCTACTTTTCAACTAAAATGGGACCTACACATTTCTATTCTCTGTCTGCAGGCGTAGGGACTATATCATCATCTCAGTCACATCATGTTATTTCCACCAAAACAGCTGGAAGTTTCCAGTGTAGGAAGCAATTATTATGAAAAGTGTCAATGTGTCATTCTCCCCAAGTCAAACGTTTAACTTCCTGCTATAGCATTTGACAAGTATCCGGCCCTTAGCCTCTTCTGGGGGTGGGAAAAGTCATAGGAGAAAAGAAAAGAACAGTTCACCCACTGCAATGCAAGCAAACTTTTGACATTGCTGGCTGATGCCACAGCTGCAGTGCATTTCTGCAGTTTAATTGCTCCGGTGGAAGGCAGTTACCTCAGCAAACTTGAGTCTGTGTACACCAATGATCTCACTGTTTGACATGGCACAACATTAGACACAACAGGTTTCTATTTAAAAAATGCCAATTAATTCTGTACCCACCAAGTGATGACACTAGAAGATGACATTCAAGATTCTAGCAATCAGCAGGCAAAGACTTGACCTGCCAATCGAAGATATTATTCTATGCCAGAAAAGGCGTGTTAGTCCCTGATGCAGCCAAGCCCCAGCCGTGAAATTCAGACCCTTAAACTGCCAGTAAAGAAGATATGGGCAGGGCTGGCTTTAGGCCGATTCCCCCAATACCCCGGAATTGGGCCCCGTGCCTTAGACGTCTTTTTAATTTTTTTTACATACCCAGTGGTGGTCCGGGTCTTCAACAGCACTTCAGCAGCAGCAGGTCCTTCATTTGCTATGGGTCTTCAGCGGCATTTCGGCGGCGGGGAGTCCAGAGCGAGTGAAGGACCCCTCGCCGCCAAAGTGCTGCCAAAGACCCGGACCGCCAGCGGGTATTCAAATCAGGCCCCGCAGTTCCTAAAGCCGGCCCTGGATATGGGATCCAGCATGGGAGTGAATGGTGCCAAAGTAATGTCTTTTCTGTGTCTTTTCCTACTAAGCGGGAGGGCTATTCTGCGCTGTACAAGTTGGAGCGATCTGGTTCACCCCCAGTGTCAGTATGCCTCAGTGGGTGTCTCTTTCCTGGGTCATGGGCTTAACAAAACCTGGGGGCCCATACCCTGTGCATGGCCACAAGACAAGAATGCAGAGTTCCACAAAGAGATTTCCCCGCAACAAATGGGAACCTATTGAGAGAAAAAAAAAGCATGAGATGGACATTATAAGTAAACTATAATCATTCGAGGACCCTGTACCACCTATTCTTCTTTCCGCCTTAGTGCCATAGCTAGCATTATTCTTCTTGAGGTTAAGAACTTGTAAAATGAACTGATGGACCAAAAAAAAAGGAATCTCACCAAAAAGCCCTTCAGTATTTTTAAGTGGAGTCAAGACAAGAAAGGGATACAAAACAGATAAGATAGTGAATCACAGTTTCTGTTTGGAAGAAGTGATCTAATGTTAGCATACTACAGTCTCCAGCTACATGTGGTAAATTAATGGAAACTATAAGATTTAATTTATGTTTAATAGCCCCAGTCTGGTTTTGAACAGAGTGGTAGGACTTCCTTATTGCTTGAAAAACACACACATACACTTATGGTGAACAAAGTATAGTATTCTGGATAAGCCCATGCATGTCCTGATATTGTTCTACTATACACATAAGTCTAAGGGTTTGCCCACATCCTGCAGTAGCAGTGCGCACCAAAGGGGTGTAAATCTTAGTCCATACTAGTGTGTAATGCACTAACTGGCCTGTGTGGATCCTGCTGATGCACAATAAAAATTCCCTAGTATGCATTTAGTACAGTTTGAAATAGACTGCATTAATGCACACTAGGGAACTTTTAGCGTTCAGGATCCACACAGGCCAACATACTAGTACAGATTAAAACCCAGAGTAGACAAGCCCTAACAGTCTAAGGCAGTGTTGCTCAACCCAGAAGTAAGTCACCAGAAGTTGCCTGATAGGCCAGACCTAGAGAAGGTCAGAAAACTTTTATCCTAATATTTTTCTGCTGGAATATTTTTGTCACCATTGTGACAAAACTGGTGGGTTGGTTTGTTTGTTTGTGGCTAGCACCTTGGCAATTTGCCTGAGGGTCAACAGACCCAGATTCTAGTCCCAAATTAACCTCTGACTGTGTTACCTGGCATAAGCCCCAGCCTGACCATGCCTCATTTTCCTCACAAGCAAAATGTCCTGATATTTTCCTCACAAGCAAAATGAGGAGAATGATACTTGTCCACATTTGGATGTACAAAGTACATCACTTATTATAAGACATTATTTTGGGTCATTATCTAAACATAGACACGTAATTGTTTACTCAGATAAGTTAGTTCAGACTTCTTGCTGGGCAAACCTCAGAAGCCCTGTGAGCCACAAGTTTCTGTTCATGTGAGAGAGAGATGCGGATCCCTACCCTCCATAATCCAATCAATTTCATGTGTTGGTTTTTGTGATCACACGCATTGAGGAATTAGAGAGCATCAGTCCATGTTATCACCCTCCCTTCTCCCTCCAGATTGCTAACATGAAATATTTCACCAACACCAAGACACCTGTGATACAGTTAACACAGCACACAAAAGTGGGTAGGGATTAACAGAGTTTACCAGCAGATCATATGGAACAAATGGTTTCTCATTACACCATCGTCTTTCATGAATCAAGAGAGACATCTGGTGACTACATGGTATCATAGCAGATGGAATTTGGTTCTTCATCTGTAAGCAACTGAATAACACCTGAAACGCCCCTCACTCATGCTTTCCATGAAACCCAGTTAAGAATTTGTCCAAATATCAGGAGCCAAGGCACCATAAGCTGATACCCTGTTTCTACAGGAATGGGCAGTTACTGAAAACTTGGGGGCTAAATAGACTAAATAAAATCAGAGCATCAGACATTTCACCTCACAGAAGAAGTGATCATGCTTCATAACAGCATGTGGCGTAGCAAGACATATTGGGTCCATTTTACAACTATGGGGACTGAACCACAGAGCAGTTAACAGAGTCTCCCTCAAGGTGATATAGCAACTCACCCTCAGGACCAAGAACAGAACCCAACTCTCCAGAAAGCCAGTCCCACTCTCTACCCACAAGATCACGCTGACCAGTCAGATCATGAGTGGAGATGCAGCCTCTTGTGATTTCAGTGAAGCATTTCTCCCACAGGCTGAAAACTGACAGAGGAAATGAAAACGGGATCAAATGAAGGAGATGAGGAGATCTCTTATGCGGTACCAATGCCCTGGGTGTTCCCTCCAGTCTCATTTAACATCATCACTGAAGAGTTAAAAGACAAGCAGTAACTAACAGGTTTCTGAAACATCTAGACATTGAGAAAGATTGTCAACTGTAACCTGGAAAAGGAAAAATGATCATACATGGGAATCTGAACAAGCTAGAGATATAGGCAGAACAGCAGCAAGATGGGAAACACTGTAACTGAGCAGATACAACACTTCTGAGGCTCAAGTTCTAGTCCCATCTCTGCCATTAGCCTACTCGGTGAACTTGGGCAACTCCCTCCCCTCCCCATGCCTCCATTTCCCCATCTGTAAAGTGGGGTTAATGATACCGACTTTTGTAAAGTGCTCTGAGATCTATTGGTGAAAAGTGCTATGTAAGAGCTGGATATCACCATTACTGTTGAAGAAGTGTGAGTGTGTACCTCTGGATAAATAGAACCTGAAACAAATATTCTAGAAGAGCAAAACCTGGAAAGAGACACTGAAAAAAGGGTGAAAGTGGACACCAAGTTAAATATTAGTTTGCAATGGGATATAGCAGCAGAAATGGCCAATATAAAGGCCCAAAGCATCATATTAAAGAATGGGGAGAAGTAACAGTTCCCAGACTATTCAACTTAGGTGCCAACGCAACTAAAAAAATTGTACTTAACCATGTGCACCTTCTTACCAGAAAGACACAGGTCTACCAGAGACTGTTTAGAGACTGGCAATGAAGCGATTAGGGGGCTGAAAGGACTGGGAAGATTAAAAGAATCCAACAAAGTTCACTGTGATGGAAAAGTAAATTCCCAAAGAGTTTAAACAATGAATAACCACCTTTCTATATGGGTTTTGAACCTTCATATAGAAGGTAAAAGAGAATTCTGTCTATTCTATTGAACTCCTGTAGAAGGAGATCATTCTCTCTATTCAATGATCTAGGCTGTTAGAGGAATTTCTATGGACTCCTATAAAATTCTATAGGACTTTTAAAAAATAGTGGCTAACCCATGACTAAAGGGTGAGGGAACAAATATAACCAATCAAACAACTCATTCTATAATCTCCACCAGGGATAACCACTGGCATTCAGTACCAACTTGGACTCAATTCAGATATGTGGCCTTGAAGCGGAAGGCCTAGAATGCCATTATTCAGACTCCCAAGCCACGGATACTCTCATGCAGAGGTGTGAATAAAGAAGGAAAAACTGAGCCACCTCAGCAAGTTTTCAATAAACGAATTTCCACCATCACAAAAAACAAAGCAAAACAAACAAAAAACACACTGTTGGTCATTCTGCAGCTGTTAAAACAAGTTTTTAGCTACATTAGACTGAAGGTAAAATGAAAGAGCAGTACTGCCACCTAGCGTTATGATGAAATCTCTACAACTGATTTGCCTTATGTATATGACACAGCTCCAAAAAAATAAGGCTTTTGTTCATTTGTTATAGAAAGAGAATGGAAGATAAATCTGATAGTCTCATTCAAAATACCTTTAACTGCTGGCCCATCCCCATTTACTACAAATAGGAATTCTGGATTTTATTTTTATTGCTCATTGGTTTGTTTTGGGTTGCGGGGGTGGGAGAAAGATTGTTTTTGTAAATGGTGTTTGAAAACTGCCCATGTTCTTTTGAAAGGATTTTTTTAAAACTATTATTCACTTCCAAGACATTTATAGCAGCAGCATGAAAGGAGCGAAGAAGCATGTAGTTCGTTGGAGCATGTAACCTCCAAAGATACAGAGTGACACCTTATGGAAACACGTAGAATTTATTAGAGATTAAACCAAATGGGATCTATGGAATTTCAAAAGAGTTCTCCAGAAATGATATCTAAAGGCTTATAAAATGTAATCAGAAAGGATAGTCCATAAAGCTTTTGAATCATCTTAAATCATTTGAAAGAAAAAAATATAACTCTATAGAAAAGCTATTTTCTATTAAAGAATTCCCCATAAAGATGAATGTCTGCAGATGGCTGTAATTTATTCAATCTACTTTTTTGTCTAAATTGGTTCTTCCATGATTTTATCAAATCTGGTATTAGTTCTATGTATTGTTACTGAAATAATGTTTCAGCTAGAAATGGTTTTTAAAAAAAAAAATCAGGAATTTTTTTTCCCCACAGAATTGTTTGTTAAAATGTGCCCCATTTCTCTCTAAAAATTTCAAAGAAAGTGTCAGCATGATCTAATTTCATTTTAAACAGATGCTTTCTCCATATAGGTAACTTCTGTAATCCTGCCCCAGGAGAATCTTGCCTCATTGGAAGAGGGACTTTAAGGACCCCCTTTATACAGCTCCATCCTTTTTACACAGTGTAAATGGGCCAGAGCAGGGACAAAACATCTAAAAATTAAGGAAAATAGAAACTGAAATTCAGAATCCCTTTATATAATTCTGACTTTTGGCTTCACCAACAGAAGTTTTCAATCTAACAAGATTTGACTGATACCCTACGCCAGCTCCTGAGCTGCTCTTTTCTTTCTTCTTATTTCATGGGACTCAGAGAGCTTAGAAGCTTTCATGACATGAGTTTTCTGCTGACTACTGTTCACTTTCCTTGTTCTGCACTCACCTCAAGTACCTCATTACTAGAGCTGAGTGGGAAGTGGATTTTCCCTGGAAATTCTGAGATTTCAATTTTTTCTCCTTTATTCTGAAACAGAACGAAAACAAAATCATTTTAAAATTTCCTGGTAAATTAAAATTCTGAAAAAAAAATTCATTTTGAGTCAACTGACAGTTCTATAAATCAAAACATTTTGCTCAGATTTTGACTTAATTTTGTACATTATAAAAGAAGAAAAAATTGAAAAGAAAAGGCATTTCAAAACAGAAACAATCCCATTCCAAAAAAATTATTTTTTTCTAAACAGAATGGTGTCAGAATTGACACATTTCCACAAAATGTTTCACTTTTAACAAACTGATATTTTCTAATGGAAATAATGTTCTATTGGAAATTTTCCAACTAGATCTACATATTACTGTTGGTGCTCAGAAAGTAAAGTGATGGGTTGGATATTTTAAAAATAAATAGAAAAAGAAGAGAATCTCTTCCCATTTTCTCCCCCTCCTCACTGCCCTTCCATCTGCTGTTTATTCCTCCCTAATTTTCATCTTCCTATTGTTTCTCTCTCTCTTCTCCTTTCTCATCTGCATCTCTTTTTCCTAGTGTGCAGATTCAACACTTCAGCAAAACAGAACCCTCTTCTAAGGTCACACGCCATGAAGGGCAGACAAGCTTTCAGTAGTACTGATTCCACAGCAGCAAAATAAAAGCTGCAGGGAGTATAGAGACTTAAAGGGCGGGGGGGGGGCATGCAGAATTAATGTAGAGTTCAGAAAAAGCCACAGAATTTTCAGTTTCCCCGAGACCAAAATGTTCTCTGATATTAAGTCATTCATAGTGCACACTAAAGCACCAGTGAGCCCACTGGGCATTTGTATCATGTTTTTCACCTTCAAAACATATTATGAATTTGAATCGCTCCAGATCGGAACTTGACACATTAAAAAAAATAAAATAACCTTCTTGCACAGGAAGAGTCCACAGCATGTTTATCTGTAGAGTAAAATCTCTGTACAAGTATCATAGATTCACATTTATTAGTTTAAATATGAAAAGAAACATCCCTGGTTACAACCTGAGCCTCAGTTAACATCACTTTTCCTCATTTGAGCATATTATCCTCAATGTCAGCAGTAGTGAGAATAGGTTATGGACTGGAGCCTGGGTCATGTAAAAAGACACATGTACTCAACTTTACGACACAAGTAGTTCCATTGACATCAATGGGATCATTCACATCGGTAATGTTTGCATGATCAGGGCCTGTGCCAGTTTAACTAAAGAAAAAGTACTTGTCATATAAACCCATTCATAGGCCAGGTCTACACTGCGACTTTAAATCGGTTTAATGGCCGATATACCGATTTAACGCTGTATCCGTTCACACGACGTCGTCATTAATATCGAGTTAAACGGCTCCTTAAATCGATTTCGGAACTCCTCCCAAACGAGAGGAGTAGCGCTAAATTCGATAGTGATAACTCGGATTAGGGTTCATGTGGACGGAAATCGACGTTATTGGCCTCCGGGCGGCATCCCAGAGTGCAGCACTGACCGCTCTGGACAGCAATCTGAACTCGGATGCAGCGGGCAGGTAAACAGGAAAAGCCCCGCGAACTTTTGAATTACATTTCCTGCTTGCCCAGCGTGGAGCTCTGATCAGCACGGCTGGCGATGCAGTTTGAAATCGAAAAAGAGCTCCAGCATAGACCGTACGGGAGATACTAGGTCTGATCGCTGTATGGGGAGACAAATCTGTTGTATCCAGCTCCGTTACAGAACACGAAATGCCAAAGCGTTTGAATAAAAAACTCCAGGATACACAGCGCTGCGTGACAAGCGTAACGGGAAGCCAGAGACTCAAATGGACGCTCATGAAGGGAGGGAGGGGGTACTGAGGACTCCAGCTATCCCACAGTCCACAGCAGTCTCTGAAAATTATTTGCATTCTTGGCTGAGCTCCCAATGTCTGTAGGTTCAAACACAGTGTCTGGCGTGGTTCAGGGAACAGCTCCTCAGTTTATTTCCCCCCACCACCACGTGAAAAAAAAAAGGGCAAGATTGCTGTGCTATGGCGTTTGCTCAATGCACTCCGCGAAAAAGGCGCCAAAGGGTTGTCTGCTGCCTTCACAAAGGGAGGGGTGAGGCTGTACCCAGCACCACCCGGGGCAATGTTTTCTGCCCCATCAGGCACTGTGCTCTCAACCCGGAAGTGGGAACTATGGGATAGCTGAGGAACAGCTACCCACAGTGCACCGCTCCTGAAATCGATGGTAGCTTTGGACCATGGACGCAAACAATCAATTTCGGGATCCCACTGTGGACGCGCTAAACCGATTTTATTAGATCTGTTTTGTAATATCGGTTTAAGCTAATTCGAAATAATCGTGCAGTGTAGACGTACCCATAAACTGAACAAGGTGGCCTCCTGCAATAAAGTGGTCATCAAAGGGCTGTGTATTATGGCTTGCATCCATACTGTACCTGCTTAGTTAGTGGGAGTCCTGCCTCCCCCCACCATATACCAATGCCATTAGAGTCTAATGATTAGATAAAGCAGCAAGTTCTCAGCCTGCAGCCGTATGAGTAGATCTTTGTTGCATTGAGCAGTTCCTTTACAAAAAAAATCTACAATAGTGGGGCACAGAATTCAGTGAGCCAAGAGATCCCTTCCAGTCCATACATTAGATGAGTCTTCCTCTAACAGGTGACCCATATACAAGCTAAATGTCCATAACCACCACCACCACCACCAGAGAGTTACTGTTTTAGTTCAAGCAACAGAGACCAATAATTCTGGTGCTTTAGTTCCTGGGTTCCCAACCCCAGGCACAACCCATGGCTGAAGGTCATTGTATTGCCATGCAACCCTATGTACACATAGGGTGACCACATGTCCTGATTTTATAGGGACAGTCCTGACTTTTGGGTCTCTTTCTTATATTGCCTCCTATTACCCTCCACTCCTGTCTTGATTTTTCACACCTGCTGTCTGGTCACCTTATGTACACAGAAGACTTCAGGGCCTACACCTCCAGGAAGTACTAATGGTTTAAAGATTATTTAAAGGTATATTTTGATAATTTGGCAAAGAATATAAATAGTGTTCCTATCTTATTCCTAAATGGGAGTACAAATATGAAGGAGGTGACCAGATTAGGGAGTTCAGACAGCTCTAGTGTTATACATTATGTATCAGTAACGTAATTATTCTGCCTTTCTTTTCTGTATATTGCAGCTTTAAGTCTCTTAGTTGCTGTGCTGTCTACAGAGACAGGCAGCCATTTTGTATTTGCTTAAATAGACAGTGGCTGAAGAGTCTTATCCATAACATGCTCCGGCGACCCCATGTTTGTTCACAAAGAGGTCTCTCCAAAACAGTATGTGGCAGGTTTTCATGTGTGGGAAAGATATTAGCATTTATGCATATGGTATCTACTGGTGAATGTGTATTTCAGGTTCCCCTCTGTGCCAATCCACAGAACATGAGTTGTTAAAGCACACAATCATGGCTCCTCAGCTCCAGCAGTCCATGGTTTTAGCCCTAAAGGTACTCAGTTCAGTCCCTGCTGTGTTAGAGGATGGCCCACCACACACACATAGTGGAATCACCACCAGTCACTCATATGAAAATACTACAGCATTCTGCAATAATTGCCTAAAATAATGCAAAATTATCATTGTAAGATTCAGTGTTTCAGACCAATACTGCAGTGCTAATTCATTTTTATTTTTTAAGGGGATTTCAGCATCTTATTCTTACCAGTTTTCTAAGAGCTATTCGGGTACTAAGCAGTCATGTGTCCTCTTGCTGTTATGGCTAAATCCTATCCAATAGGTAAATTTTCCATATGGTATTCAGTACAGCCCCTAGCAGAACATTGTACAAAATCATGCCTCAGATTAATTCAGGGTGAAATTCAACACCCACAAAGGGCCCGCACAACATTTTATACTCCACCTAAACTCTTAGATTAAATGCTACATTGTGGCTGGTACAGTTCCTCTACAAAAGGTAAATTTAAACAAAGTCTCCTATAATTGGCTATAAATGCCATAGTATAATGTTGTTTTAGTTGCTGGATTAGATACATTAAAACGCTACAACCTAATTCCATTCATTGAGCAGCATGGCTACTCACAACCTCAAAATGAATTGTGAAATGAGAGTAATTTCATTTAATGTCAGGGTTCTGTAGCTTTTATACAAATGCCACAGATGTTGTGGTTAACTTTACTCATTAACTATGATCCTATTCATCTTGCTCTGAATGGTAGCAGAACAAAGTATGAACTATCAGGATTACAATCAGAAGGGTGAAGGGTCAGCAGAATTTAGAAATTTGCCATTTTCATATATTCATTATCTTGGATTTATCTGAAATGCTTTGCTTTGTAGGAACCAAGTTGCTTCTGTGGAAAGATCAAAATCTTGACGAAAGGGTCAGCTTTGATACACAATGCATGTTAGTATGGTAAAAATTACAACATTATATTTCTCAGTTAGTTGTCACCGTCCATGAGTCAATGTGCTTTGTTATTAATTGAAAGATTCTCTACGTTTGTAGAAAAAGACGTATTTCAGTAAAATTATCATTAATTACTATATTACTGTAGCATCAACAGTTGTGCCCATTGTATTAACCACTGTACAGAATCACAGATGAGGGCCACTGCATCTGTATGCCCTCTCATTGGTCCAGCCAGGACATCCAATCTCAGGCTTCCAGCTTCACAGTCGCTCCCTTTCTCTCTTCCTTCTGACCAAAGTGTTTCCAGGATCCACAGTTCACTATGCCTTCACTATGTTATCCCCCGTAGAGACAGCCTGTTGACTGGCTTGCCTTCTCTTCAGAAACCGGTAACAGAGTAATTGCCAACGGTTATGAATTACCCCCACAGTTCTTTTTATGTGAGCACATTTTATTCTTAAGGTAAATGAGCTACAGAGAAAATGTTAAAAACAATAAAAGAACCTGCATACATGCTAATAGGCTGAGCAAACATCACTCCAACATGGTCTCTGGCAAGATCAGTCCAACACTGTACCCAAGAAATGTCCTTTGTGGACCCAAGTTCATTACAACTTGGAGCTTAAGCTCAGAACAAGCATAAGCTCATGACATGGTAAGTCCACCCTTTATACAGTTCAGGGGTCCTTGCTGTGGAGTTTCCAGGAGTAGGTAATTAGGGTGACCAGAGAGCAAACGTGAAAAATTGGGACAGGGGGCTATAGAAGCCTATATAAGAAACAGACCCAAAAATCGGGACTGTCCCTATAAAATCAAGGCATCTGGTCACCTTATAATTAGTAGACAATGGATTTTCCTCCCTAGGGCATAGCTTCAAAAAAGTACATTTCAAGTGGGTCATTGGTATTCCCCTTGCCCCCAGATACTTCCTAGGAAAGCCACTTGTTCTAAAAAGCCTTTGAAGTTTTCATTAACTTCCAAAGAGTACATTAGTCAGTCTCCTAGAGAAGGGACTCACTTGCAATTCCACAGTAGCACACAAACAATTGCATCTTTAATACGATGAACTCCAAAGAAGTTTAACTGAAGTCAATAAATTTCATTCTGGATATTGCGAGAAACTGTCTGTCACCTCTCTCTCCTACAGAAGTGGGTGTAACAAGGGTGTTGATCGGCACCCACTGACTTATTGCCTGGATGGCTGTTTTGCCATTACTTTTCACATTTAACACCCCCAAAAGTATTACAAGCAGCCATTCTTTGGAAAGAGATATATGTCATGTCTGTGGCCCTCAGTCATGAACTGCTTTTAACAGCAGATGAGATGGGCAAGGGAGAGTCTTCAAATCCCTAGCCAAATTCCTTTCTCTGCCCCTGCTCCCCTGAAGTCAGGTCCCAGGGACCCCAGTGGCCTCACCTCTGCTTCTCTGAGGGAAGTAGAGGAGTATTGGTCCCGCACCCATTGAGGTGGCCTTTTGTTCTCCACCTACTGTGTTAAGGTGAGCAGAATGCTACCCCCCACACACCCAGCTCAACATGGTAAGTCTATTCCCAAAAGGATTCAATAGCTCAGATTTCCTGTCATCCACGAACCACACTCTTATCTAGATGTTCTGTACATCCTTCTCTCCAAACTGGGTTTCCTCCAGCATGCTTTCCGTACTGTCAAACAGTGACAATTTAGCACATGAGGTTTTTAATTGTGTCTTTGAAACACTCCGCTTTAATCCTTCCAACATAAAAGCTGTATTCATAAAGATACATACCCAGCCTTAAAAAATATATATATATCCTAAATGAGTAAGATTTGGCTGGTCTAATGGCATTATTTGCAAGCTCTTATAGATTGGGAGGCAGCCCAGAAAACAAGAAATGAGAGTCTGTGTTACCAATAAAATGAGACCTTGGCTTACCTGTGCAACACCCAGTCAACAGACACTGGCCTTACAGCAATTAGCATTATCACCAATAACAACATAACCCCGGGGACATTTGTGGGGCTTGTTAATGGGCAAGAATTTGAGCAAGAGTTTAAAAACAAACAAACAAACAAAAAACCACACCCCTAAGGAATCAGGGTTTTTACCAGAGATGCAAATTTTAAGTGGGGAGAAGAGTTGAGGAAATGCCCCTGCCTCACCCCTAAACTCCAGGGCAGACCTTGCAAGTGGCGCAGTGGGGACTGATTTCTACACACCCTTGCTTTCAGTGAAGCACACTCACATCCAGGGCTTCTCCCCCACAAAGGAGCTTGCAGATTCCTTCGCTTTATGCACCTACTAATTTCCCAGGTAGAGTACGTACTCTTTTTATACACTTCCTGTTATCATTTCCTTCTGATGTCTTATTTACTTGACTCCGTTTCACTGATAGAGAAAAAACGCTTGTCAGAGGGAAAGACCTCATAAAATAAAATCACTTAAAACTAAGTCTTTCCCTCCATGAAACCTGGCAAGTCTGTTATAATGGTAATAAACTAAAAGGTATACTGTGCCCTAAACCAATCTATAATACGCCACAAAGTACAGAGCTCCTAAACCTGGGATAGAGCCACTTGCACCTGGGATTAGTTTTCCAACAACTTTTTAAAACCCTCTCTTCCTACGGAGAATATGGATTTTCTTTTTCTGTGTTTCAGTGGGCCATGGGCTCATTTACCATGTTTTGAGATCACCCTCACTCAAATTAGCACAGCTTATAGCAGAGTAAATGTCCAAATTACATAAAAACTCAGCAAAGAGATGCTTATAAACACTGGAGCTAACCTCACCCAGTCTTTGCAAGCCAGCATGAAAATTGCTTTAAATAACTTTGCTTTCATATATGGGGTATGTTTGGTGTAGAACTCAAAGCACCTTAGCAGACAAGCATTAGCCTCATTATAGTTGGGAAAAACAACATGCAGAGAGAAGAAATGACTTGCCCAGAATCACCCTGCAGGCAAGTGGCAGACCTATAAATAAAATACCAGTCTCTGAGTTCAAGTCCAGGTCCCTAACCACAGACTCCTCCAAGTATTCTGAGGTAATATTGGAAACACACCAGACCCCAGCAATTCTCTGAGGAGAAAAAAAAATGGAGGGAAAATCCAGCACCAATTATGCTTTCCATCTTAACAACTGAAAACACATCGCAAGAGCAAGGAGACTAATGTAACTTACAGACAACAACAAACTTAAACATTAGTTTCTTTCCTTTCTTTTACACATAAAGCTCTTCTTACCTGTTACAAAGGCTCTGAAAAGCAGGTAAATGGTGTCTAACTGCCAAAACTCACAGGCCAGCTCTGTTCCAGGTGTCTGAGACAGTCACTAATCGCAACAAGCACAATCACTGCAAATGTTTTTCACCTGGGCAGAGCACCATGTCCTGAAGCTCAGGGATAGTCAAGCTCAGAGGGTGAGAAGAAAGGATTATTTTTAAATATCATTTTTTTTAAAAAAGAGGCAGTCATTTGATTCATCTTTTAGAATGTTTTTTATGGTATGTAAGCTGTGTGACAGTCTGGCAGGCTTTACTGGGGTAATAAGTACCCTAAAGCAGTTTGGGGGTGCACCTTGGAAGTAAGTTCTTACCACAGACAACAATAGAGAGTAAAGTTGATAATGGATAAGGGCTTCAGGCCTTGCCATGAAATGAGTTCTGTGTGGATTTGGTGAGGTGAGAGGATTTAGAGATGAGGTAAAGGTGGTGGAAAGAAAAAAGACAAGCTGAGACAGGGGTGGTTAAAACTTGGTCTGACTAGAAGTGCTTTTACATTTTTGTCTCTCACTGTGTTAAAAATTTCATTTGAAAATGTGGTGTGTGTTTTGCCCCCCTCAAGCATCCCCTACAGCACTGGAAACCTAAGCACCGCAGCAGAGAATGAAACAGAGTGTTAAAAGAACCTGCCCATTGGACAAGTCCAAGCTGAGTAACCTCCTTGCTTGAGCAGGGAAAAGTGCACCGGACTTTTGAAATTCATTGTAAACAATATAAAGTGATGCTCACTATGCAGGTAAGGATTTTGATTTGCATCCCTAGCAACCCCCCTAAAAAAGATATAGTTGTAAGGAGTTAATGCAAATTAAGGGGCAGGTTTGGCTTGCAGGATAGGGTTATAGGACATGGTATGGTTATGAAACATGCTGATTTCGCTGCTACTGTGTCAGAAATTGTCTTCCTGTCAATCAAAGGGAGCAGAGGAATAGCTTATTTGTGAGGGTGCCAGGCCACATTTGTCACATTGGGTAAATAATTGTTGTGTAAATTAGGGGGCTGGAATGGAACTGGAGCTGATAGGGGATTTTTTAGTGAGATATTTTCCCATAGGAAACTCATTGATTACTTTAAACTGAAATGGTTCATGGAAAGGGTTTGTTTCAACGAATATCTTGACCAAAAAATGTTGGCAAGTACATTTCTAAAATGAAAAATTTCTGTTTTCCTCTTCAAAATGACTTTTTTCTTTTAAAATGTTAAGCTAATTACAGGTTTAAATAAAAAAAGGTTAAAATCTGAACAAAGACTTTTTATTGGCCCGAACTAAAATTTTGTTTGGTTTGTCGGTGAAATTTTTTGAGATTTTTACTTTTTTTTGTCAAAGTTTGGGATAGGAACATTTTTTGAAACCTCAAATATTTTCCCTGGTTGGGAAAATCATTTTCTACTACTTTCAAATGGTGGTATCTGATTGGCACACAGTTCACTGTAAGTGACATCTTTGATTGTATTTTCATTTGCTAATTCCTAAGATTCTTTGGTTGCTAGTTGTGATGATATTGTAGATCCTTAATGGTGAAACAGAGCTCACTGGTAAAGAATATTGTGACGCTGGAGGACCAGGAGCCAACTCTTGCCAAGGATGTAGGCATCAGCAGAGCGCTGACGAATTTATAGCTGTAAATGGTAACAGTTCACCTGTTGGTTAGTATTGTTCAGGATAGGTATTAGCCTCTATAAAATGATTATAAATTGCTGCATGCCTTATAACGTCTATATCCTGTCTATATCTTATAACGTCTATATCCTGTTACCAAAATGTCAGGTCCGCCTAGCTGAGAGCCAATGACAGCCAGACAGGGATAAGGAAAGGTTGCTTTATTCTGCAGAAGAAAGGAGAGTTCTGTACTTCAGTACAAAAAACTCTACTCCATACAAAAATCAAGAATCTTTTATACACACTCACACACAGGCTTCGGTCACGTTAGCATTTGATTTCTGGTTAGCAAACCCTGCACTTCTGCAATCTGCTCAGCAAAAACCAGCTTAGGACCAGCTTCAACTGCCTCAAGATTGATAAGGAAAGACAGTTCAAAAGTTCAGGCTACTGTGTCCGTGAGGTGTCTAATTTCTCCTAATGGTTGCCAGCTATTATAAGGCTACTAGCTGTTAGGGGGTCACTGTTGATTGTCACAATCCCATGTTATAAAATAATATACAAATTTTGCTTTATAATGGTAAAAATGCCTGCTCTGAACTTTGGAACCCAGGCAGGACGAGTAGTTTCCCCACCCATCAAGAAAGAATATCAAAACTAAATGAGCTATTGTGGAACATCAAAATACAAAGACTTGGTTAATGAGCTTCTCACCCATGAAGGTGCTATATGCAAGAAAGCCTGCCCCATCAGCTTGACTGCTGGAAGAAGGGGATAGAAAATATTCTCCTATCACTATTTTCTCTCTCTCTTAATGTTTGGGCCTTGACAGAGCCAGACACACTAAATTGAATTGACTGATTACTACAACTCTGTCACCTCTTGGAACCACAGACATTAACTCGTTTGAGTATATAAATTGCCTGCCTAAACCTGAAAATAACTCTTTCCTAGTTATTAAATCCTTGGTTAGTTTACTATAGGACTGGCTACAAGCCTCGTCTTTGGTGTGAGATCTAAGGTACAAATTGACCTGGGTAAGTGACCTGAATATTTTGTGATCTTTAGTGTAAGTGACCATTGATTACTAAGTCCAGCTTGCCTGGGTGGCCTGGGCAGCAGGTTGCTTAGGCTGAGGGAGGCTTTGCCTTCCCAGACAGCCAGGCATGACTCTGCCTCCTGCCATGACATTCTCTGCATGCAGCTCCAGCCCCTTAGTACTCAGCTGTGGCCCCGGACACCCACTTTCCTGTGCTCCAGAGCCAGGGAGGCTGCGGCCCCGGATGCCAGCCTTCCTGTGCTCCGGAGCCGGAGGAGGCTGCAACCCCGGGTGCCATTTGGCAGCCATCCACTCTCCTCCCCTGCCCTGGACTGGGGACGCCCACGCTTTGGAGCTGGAACACATTTCATACTGGGGCAGTGAAATCAATCTATAAAACATAACCCCAGTTTGAGGTGTCTGCCCTGGTTTTTGACAGTCTGCCCTGAGATTGACACTCATGGTCGTGAGCCACTCCAGATACCATGGCAAACATCATAAAGGATTTTTTTATAATGAGGCCATTGGACAGAGATTAGGTTCTCCCAAACTCTATAGTTTCCAAACTGACTACACACAGCTTGTGCTTTCTAGGGTCTGCCTTCACTGCACAGTTAACTCCAGCTCTTACTCAGGCATTGCCCCTACCATCCACATACACAAATCTCTCTCATCTAAGTTTGGGAGTGCTTTAAACTTGGCCTAACTGAGGATATAGACTAGAGCCCAGGTGCCACTTTCACTTGGGCAGGCAACCTACCTCTTTGCAGTGAGGGTGCAAGCTACGTGGTCCTCTGCTGCTCTCCCACGATTTCCCCCATGTGCCCAGAAGGATAGACAAGTTCTCCCACCATTGATGGAGAAGTGGTTGAGCTTGCTGCAGCACAGACAACCAGAGGATATGCCCCCAGAAGCCCTAGTGTGACGTGCGCAAGTGCAGTGCCAGTGAGGAAAGAGACTAACCCAGTGCTGAATACCTGAGTTAACTCTGGAGTGAAATCATATCCCTATTGTTTTCTGAAGTCCTTACTCATTATGTTCCTAAACGTTCATAGAAAGGAGTTCTAGTCATCCTACAATTATGACTGGACTGCAGTATATTTGGAACTAGTCAGGAGTTTTCTGACGAAACAATTTTTCATTAGAAATGTTGATTCATCAAAACCAACAAAGTCCCTGAAACATTTTGGTTTTGATGAACTCCCTATAAAAATAGTCACCTGGTTTCCCATCAGCTCACCTGGCAGGCTGCTGGGGAGCCCAGGTGCGCTGGAATTGGGGACCCCAGGGCTTCCAGTGTCCATAGCTTTGTGGCAGCCTTGTTATATAAACTGCCCTAGGGTTAAGGAACTCTGGGCTTCCAGCCTTCCTGATGTAGAGCTGGGAGCCATAGCTAAAGCAGAAGTCTGGGAGCTGGCTTAACTATGGTTCATTTTTCAGTGTCATTTTTCATTTTTCAGTTATTTCAGAATGAAATAATGTTGGGTTTTTATTTCCTTGGGAAATTATAAAAATTCTACTTATTCTAAAATGCAAGGTCATTGTTTTCAGCTGGAAATTCTGACTTTTGACTGTGCTAATTTAAATGATTGGACAGTTAGCATTTCTTCTGCTGCAGAACAATGAACAAAAACAGTCAACTTAAATTAGCAGTCACCATGAACAAGCTTCTGTTAATGTTGAATCAAGGCTGTTCTGTTAGGAATATTTATGTTGCAAAGAAAGAGATGATGTAGAAATTATAGGAGTGGTGGGGGGTGATATTGCAGAGTCTGCTCCTAAATAACCTCAATAATCTTCTGATTTTTCCATGCTGATCATGACTCCTGCATCATCTCGCTTAAGAATGCTGAACAGTGAGTGACTTTCCACCTGTTTGGAGAGCCTTGCAGCAAGTCTGCATAATGATCACTTTTTTTTTTTTGAAAACAGCAGCAGCTAGGAATACATTAAACCACTAAAGATTCCATTGACTAATAACCCCTCTGCATTTCTGATCTGTCTGGTAGTGTGTTGTAGTCATTCGTATACTAGAAAATGTCATACATCTGGTAGCTCAGTAATGATGTGAAATGGTGTGGGTTTTTGTCAGCTTATAAAACATTTGTGTTTCAGGTGCAGAATTTAAAAAATAGATCAGAGGTTTCTTATGGGCAGTTTAAATAATAATAATCTGCAAAGGGAAAGAATCCTATATTAACCCTGCTCTCTCTCAATGGTTCTTGTTTGTAGTTGACTGGTTACTTGTTAGCATGTTCTAAACTGAGCACTAGTGTCTTACTGCATTTGTAACACCTTTTTAAATAGGATTAACAGGCTTTCTAGAAAGTGGTAGCTCCTAATAATGAAAGCACTGGGCCATCTTATTTGACATCTCTGTGTGTGTATATATAGCAACATGAGTGTGCCTGCAGCATTCTACAGTAAGTAAAGATATGGTTCCTGTCCCATCAGCTTACTAACCAAATTGTCTCCCTCGTTGTCCTGTGGGTTTGGTTTTTTTATGATCAGTGTGTGATAGCTCTGTGTGCAACCTTGGGCAAGTAGCTTAACTTCTCTGTACCTTGTATTTATTTGTATTACTGTTGCATCTAGGAGCCCCAGCTATGAACCAAGTCCCCTTTGTCCTATGCACTGTACAAACAGAACAAAGAAGGCAGTTACTTCCCCAAAGACCTTACAGTTTCAGTATAGGACGAAAGAAAACCGTTGGATAAGGACTGAGGAGGAAACAATGAGACAATATTGTCTAAATAGATAAGATAGACACAGGGTGGGGAAGGGATGGAATACCGAAGCAGAGTAAACAATAGCAGCAAATGTCATGGTAGTTCCATGACTACTTGTTTTGTTTGGGGCCAGGGATGTTTCTGATGCATTTATTTAGGAGGGGGTTAGTTAAATGGAAAGAGAGGGGAAGAGGGACCGAGGGGGAGGAACAGATGTGGAGTGAAGCTGGGGTAAAGAGAGACTGTGAAGGGGGGATGGGAGGGTTGGAGCAGCCCATCAGCACAGGTGGAGACAGAACATGGTACAGACAGTTCTGACTGGAATAGCCCAAGGTCCCTGCTTTGGCTGCTTTTGCCCCTACCTGCTAGAATCTCTGGCTGGCTCCTCTCTACTCTTCTCCCCAAGAACACATGGTGGTTTGGGAGTGGGGAGGGGAGGCACTGCCTGGTTCCTAGTGCCCCCAGAGTGTGTGGCGGGAAGAGGGTCTCCCCTGAACAGTTCTGAGTCCAGTAGGATGCTTGGAGGAGGTTTGATCCTATCTGGGTCCCATTTTACCTCTGACTCACAACGGATTGGTCCCTGCTTTCAGGGCCATCCCTTAGACCAAATGGCATCCCAGGCACGGAGCGTCTTTGGTGCTTCCACACACACACACACACAATTTGTTAAACTTTTGAATCCCTTATTTTTATTGTATTTGTAGCCCGTTTCATGATTTCCATGCATGATTTATCCCTGTCATAAAGACAATACATTTTCACGCTAGGATCTGTACATCTGTATTTATTCATACTGTATATAAGCAAATAAAAAAACATTTCCTCTAAACTTATAGAAACTTTTTTTAATTTTAAGAATAACTGACATGTCTTAACATCGAGAAATTGAACTGTGCACTAACATTGAATGGATAAGTATTAAATGGTGTTACAGTAGGTGGCAGCCTTAGAATGTTAACCTTAGTCCTTTAGTTTAAAAAGTTACTTTTCTTGCCTTCGACCTCCAGAACTGAAGCACAACATCAGAGAGACCCAAAAACTGGCCAGTGGCATTTTCAAGGAATTGCTACTGCCTAAAACCCAGGCTATGTTGTTCTGTACCAGATATTTTCCCATTGAATTTGCCCCTTGCTGCAAGCTAGATTGGAATTGAGCTTTTCGCTTCCTATACTCAGCTCCTGAAAGTGTCTTTGGGATCATCTTTTATTTTCAACAGGGGGAAACAGACAATATTAGGGAGAGCAAAAGTCTCTGTTCCGCAGTCTTAGAAAGACATTATATGTTAAGCATGGCAAAAGGAGTAACAGTATTTCTTTTATGTTGTTGGGTAGATAAGGATTTGACAGATATCTCTAGTGTGTTATTAAATATGTCCTTTATTAGTCGCTACTTATACTCTTCAAATCTTAAAGCACAAGTATACTTTCACAATTACACAGTAAAACAAGGGTTCACAATATCGCAGCTGGGCTCTCACTTCACTTCATTCTTATATCTCATTGACTGGCAACGCCCGTCCCCTTAGACAGCCGCCAGGGCATGGCTGACAACACTCTGGGATGCTCAAGGGAAAAGTAGTTCTCAGAAAGTCTGGAAGGTTCCACAAGATTCTGCACAGGTCCAGGACATTCTAAGAGATTAGTGAAAAGTGAATCCACATACGTAATACCTCTGAAACCGTCTGCTTCAAACATTCTTTTTTCCCTTTTGTCACTAACACCAAAGACGGCACCCTGAGCCTGGTGCATGCCTTCCCTCCCTCTCCTCCCCCACAGGTGGTCGCCTGGGTCGCCTGCCTTTAAATCCAGCCCTGCCTGCTTTGGCTGTAAACAAGGCGTGCTGCTCAACTACTTCACAGAGTTGCTAGGGGAAGTGTCCCTCATTATTAACATACCTGGGATCTGCATGTGTAACTCCACTCTGTGATTTTCCCTGATGTGCTCTTTGATATGCTGTTTGATATGCTCTTTGCATGTTTAATATTTCGGGGAATAACATATGGGCCAGGTTTAGGTCACATTTAGCATTAAGAAAAGTTAAACTCGCAAGGAAACTTCTACAAACTTCTGTCAAGGTAAATGTTGCTCAGTTGTTCCTCTTCCCTGTGAGTTGAAGATAGATCTTCAATTTGTTCCTTCTAACAAGTCACATTAGATAAAAATGCCATCTGTGTCAAGATAATGCAACGTGCTACCATGGACCTGATACAAGTTAAACTTGTGAGGGTCAATACACTGCCTTTTTAATTACTGGGCTGATTCACCCATCCAGTTTTAATTTAGAAAGAGAATCTGACAACTGAGCACATAGAAAGAAGTGGAATTCTGCCTGGACCAAATACAAATTTCTCTGTTGATCACATTAACAGTTTACCATAATATACTGCTAAAAATGTATTTTAAAAATAGACTATTCTCAAAAACACTTCCAGGCAATGTTAGTTCATTTGATTGGTTTGGTGTTCATGTTTTCTTCCCAGATAAACATATAGGGTATGGCTACACTTGGAAATGTGCAGCACTGGGAGTTACAGCTGTGGTTGTACAGCTGTGTAGGAACAGCGCTGCAGTGTGGCCACACTGACAGCTACCAGCACTGCAGTGTGGCCACATTTGCAGCATTTGCAGCTCTGTTGGAGTGGTGCATTGTGCGGCAGCTATCCCAGCGTTCAAGTGGCTGCAACGTGCTTTTCAAAAGAGGGGGGTGGGATGGAGTGTCAGGGAGCGTCGGGGAGACAGAGCGGATTTTGGAGCAGACACTGTGAGCTCCCTGCCTTGCAAATTCTGGCCATTTCCCCCACCCCTCTCTCAATCACTCATAAATGTAAAAAGGCTTCAGACCAGATAAGCGTTCTCCGATGGACTCCCTCCCACCCCCCACCCCACGCCCGTGCTGTTTGTCTCCTCAAGCAAACAGCTGTGAACATTCCAAAGCCTCGCTCGGCTCACTCGCTGGAGCAAAGAGCATCTGTGTTTGGTGCTCGGGAGTACCCTTCTCGGTTTTGCTCATGTAGACTCAGCCGAATTGTATCGGATCTACGCTGTTTCTTAAAGTAGCCTTAGTGCGAGGGCGCCATTCCCATTACTCACAGACGCACGGCCGCGCGTGCTGATCGAGTAAACTCCTATGTGAGTGATCCACACCTTGATGAGCAGCGGGCATCACCAGCGCTGGATTCGCTACACTCGTAGCAGACCAGGAGTACAGCCAGCGCTGCAGCCAGGGAGTTGCAGCGCTGGCTGAGCTTTGTAAGTGTGGACACCGAGTAAGTTGCAGCGCTGTAACCCCCTCACCAGCGCTGCAACTTGCAAGTGTAGCCAAGCCCTTAGTGTAACTCCTGATCTATGCAGACATAGTGGCCACAATCCTGTTAACCAAAATCTCGTTGACAGAAAGCATTATGTAGCGTATTGTGAGAGGTTTTTGTTTTGGTTTGGTTAGTTTGTTCATATTATAAGTGAATTTGCTATGGGTCTGATTCTGTCATCCTTGTTCGGGTTGAGTAGCATTCCACTATATGAGTAGTCCCACTGAAATAAACACAGTTAATAAAGTTATTACCCAGCATGAACAGGGGGTGGCAGAATCTGGAACTTTATTATCAGATCAGAATGTCTTCTTGTTGTGCGAGGTGCTGTACAAATCCAGAACAAAAACACAGTCCCTGCCCTCAAGAGTTTGCAGTCTCAGTCATCATGGCATTTAAATCTAACCTGCACTGTTTTCATCAGAAACACTGTGGTCATAGCCACTGGCTTCACAAGCGAGAATGGATCTGCCATTTCTTAATCATCTGGAGAGCTTTGCTATTTTAAAGCCAGATTGTGAATCCTTTGGCAAAGAGTTACTTATGCGAGTAATGTGGTGATTGCAGTGGGGCTCCTTGTTGAGTGCCTGCTCACCAGTCTGAGTAAGAAATTCACAGTCTAGAGAATTTACATATTGAGTTGATTGCCCCTTAGCATTCATGTTGTCCAGGCTGTTGGATACTCCCAAGGAGGAGTAAATGATTCCACCACCTGAGGTCTGACTGAACTGCTTGACTCCTGTTAAATATGTGGGAGCCCCATGGTACAGTGTCTCTACATATTTATCCCTGAAATGGAAAAAATAACATGAGTACAACTTCATATGTGCACTATGTTGGCTAATCCTGCAACTTCTGTTAGCAATGGACTCAGTAAATCTAAAGGGATTAAATTTGTGGACAAGCAACACATCTGGCTGATGGACAGCACTGGACACCAGGCATAGATGTCTGTCCTAACTTAACACACCAGCTGGTACATTCATCCAGCTCTAATTTATCCAGATGTATTGCATGTGGACAAATACGATCCTAGTATCCTTGAATAAATCAGAGTAGCGCTTGGCCTTGGTTTTGTTTCTGTAGATTTTAATTTACCCTTAAGTGGTCAATTCAGATAAATATAGTTGGTTAGCTGTAAACCATCACTGTCCTGTAGAGGGCAGTGGTGTACATATGCACTAAATTGCTGCTAATAATAATAGCTATCTATCAGGGTTTGTTGGAGCGAGGGGAAGGGGTTGTTTACTAATAGAGAAAATTCATTTTTAAAATGGATTGTGCATGTATGGGCAGTTCCATATTAGAGTCTTGTTTAGGGTGACCAGTCAGAAAGTGTGAAAAATCGGGACAGGAATGAGGGATAATCGGTGCCTATATAAGACAAAGCCCCAAATATCAGGACTGTCCCTATAAAATTGGGACATCTAGTCATCCTAGTCTTGTTAAATATTCCATAAACTTCCACCATCATTCCTGCATTGTTACCATTTTTATGTACCAGGCTGAAATTAGGTACCCTACTTAGCAGGTTGAAATTTTGTGATACCCTTCCTGTTAAATCCACAGTTTCTTCATCTCTAAATTACATTTACAGATGTATATTGGGGGGAAAAAATAAATAAAACTGCCACTTATTAACCAGCTTGAAGTACTTCAGTAATTTGTGTCTGTAGAAGGCACGATAAAAGACAACCTGTAATGGCACAATTATCACTAAATAGAACTTTCTAGAAATGTGGTGATCAGCTTTTTTTTTGTCTGTCTGACGGAGAGGTATTCTGTTACATTTAAGAAAGTCATTTCCAGTACATTTACCTTGAAACTTTAGAAAAATGGTAAGATTCCTGTAAAGGGAGGAAGACATAAACAGAGATGGCTCTGAAGAGCAAAAGTTCTGAAACAGCTCCAGTGATCTAGATTGTTTGGAGCTGGTTTTTGGAGCTCATCTGTAGAACCAAATAATCTGAAAGCAGTTCAGACCCAGCTTTTTAAAAATCTCTTTGTAGACTTCTTCTGCAGTTAAAGATGTAATAATCTTGTGTGTTTTTATTTATATTTATTTATTTTATGGATAGATATTTTATAAGGCAGAAAAATTAATTAAACCAATCTCGTAATTTAAGGGATGAAAATAATTCCAAACACACACCAAAAGAGCTGCAATTAGGAGGCAATGCATCTTCTCCATTGCATGCTATGAGTGTTTCCCCTGCTGCTTATACATTGTTTAGCATATTTATTCTCATGAAAGTTTTTGTTAAAGATTGTTTATTGCATAGATGAATTTTTGTTAGCCTGTTGCTGACTTGGGAAGCATTGCATATATCAGAGCCCCGTTTGTAAGAGAAATAGAGCACTTTCTGATAAATATTGTCTGTCATATTGGGAATATTTCTCAATATATATCAGGTGTGTATATTATATGGTCCCCATAAAAGTACTATCACAGTCTTTAAAGTATTTATCTTTTCAACACCCATGTGAGGCAAGGCAGTGGTGTTAGCCTTGGTGCCTCAGTTGTTCATCTGTAAAATGGGGATAAGGCCCAAATCCTGATCCTCAAAGATATTTAGAAACCTAATTTCCATCGCTTTCAATGGAACATAAATACCTTTTGAGGATCTGGGTCTAAGTGATTTGCCCAAGGTCATACAAGAAGTCTGTGGCAGAGTAGAGAATTGAACTTTTAACTCCTGAGTCCTAGGTTAGTGAGCTGTCTTTTCTCATATACATACCACATGGAATAGTTTCTATTCCCTTTATCTTTATAATTGTACAGTTGTTGCCAATATACAACTTTAAATTTGGTCTGTGTGCACGTGTGTATGCAGACACATCTGAATATATTTCTCTATATATGTATGCCATATGCCTCAATCTTGCTAACACGTATCTGAATAACTCTGCTAACTCTTATGTATGCGAGTAGTCCTCCTGAGTTTGCATGTGTTAAGTTACTCATGCTTAAGTGATTGCCATCAATCATCACTTTCTGAACTTGGGAAACATTGGATGAGAACTCCTCCTAGACTAATTAGTATTGTCCAGGGGAACAGACACAGGACTGGAGTTCAAGAACCTTGGGGTTTTAATTTCAACTCTGACACTGGTTGACCTTTTTGCTTCAGAATCCCACCTGTAAAATGGTGATCACTAGGACTCTGTCCCTCTCATAAAATTGTTGGGAGGCTTAATTAGCACTTTAAATATGTCAGCCACTAAAACAATTGCTGCATTCTTATTACGCCAAATGCCAACTTCCCTGGACATTCTGCGATCTCAGATTTGAGGGATGGCCTCAGTCCCACGAAATAACCTCTCAACACAGGTAACATTCTGGCAAACTTGCCAGAGGTCAAGTGAAGGGTATTTTTTCCTGTTGGATTGGTTTTAAGGATTTTTTTATTTTTGGTAAAAATTTTATTAATTTACAAGTTTATTATTACTCGTTAATGTCTCCATTGTAACTTGCTTACACTGAACAGACCCGTTCTTCAGCTGGCAGGCTCCACTGGTCTGAAGTATATTTTGCTGTTTGAATGAACAGTAGCAGTTTCCTGGAATCTGTGTTTAAAAAGAGTGACAGAGTCAAACTGAAAGACTGAGAGCTGGCTGTATCACCTGATGAACGCTTTTCCAGTGTGTTTAAGTGGAGTTGGTCTGTTTTATCTCTTCAACTATCTGTCATATACCCTCCCTACACTGCCAAAAGGAGGGGGCAGGGAACAGCTGCACCATATACTATATCAATACTATCTAAGCAACATAGATTACAGCTTCTGTTCCCAAGAATGCAAGGACTTACAATTGACAATAAAACCTTTTCTATTCAAGGTACTCACTTAAATCCAGCAGCCTTTTCCTGATAAACAACATATATGGGGTGTTTATTAAGAGGCAGTATGGCCTAGTCCCAGCTCTGGGACAGTGGGGAAATCACTTTGTCTGTTTCTGTGTTCAACATCACTAAAATAAAATGTAAAACACAGGGGTGTTGAGTGGATGTGTTAATTAAAGTCCACACAGCACTTTCAAGATGCAAGGAATGAGTCTCCATTCCATTATAAGGGTTTAAGTGGGTGTAATTTCATTGACCTCAGTAGAAATATGCTGGTATACAAGTGGTGCAATAGAGTGGAGAATCTTTTGCCCATAGCACACTGTATAGACATTGCAGCAAAAGGCAGATTTTATTGGCATTAACTGTTGTGTGAGTCCCTAAGAAGGAGAGGTTAGCAAATATCATAAGATTTATTTGCAAAAGTACAAATGGTAAGATTATTTGCAAATGGCAAATATTTAATGGTGGACTCTTGTGCAAGTATTATTTGTTACAACCTTTTCAAATTCTATCGGCAGTGAATATGTGTAGTGAACAAGGTAGGCTGGTTCAAGAGAAGTGGCTGATGACTGCATCATTGAGACTGAAAATCTAAAGGATTTTTCATGTGTTTATCCTGAAAAGAAATTTGCAGTGCTGATCTAACCATTTTACGTCCCATCTCCTGTAGCCAGCAATAAACCTATTAATTCTGTTTTATGCAGGTCAAGCGCGCACACAACTGTCAGGTAGCATAGATCCAGTTGCTAGATCACTGATATCATTTTAATAGGCTATGAAGACCATGGTACTCACAATAAATGTTTTTGCACTGTGAAATTTTGTCTGGGAATAATATGTTTTTGTGTGTCTTGTGTAATTCAAGTGACAGGTTGCTTTCAAATAAGATGCCCTGTGGGAGCTCAGCGGTACAGTGCAGAAGGTGGTATGTTTTCTGTGTGGAATTTCAAAAAAATAAGAAGGGAGATTGGCTGTGTGCACGGCAGTCCAGATCTTGGCTTCCAAGCTTTTAGCAAAGATAACGCTCTCCACTTCTGCTTTGCCCAAACAAGCTGACAAGCCTGCTGAGTGGAAAGCCTTGTATTTCAAAGAGTCATGGAAAGCTCAGAGATGCACTCAGCAAACATACTGTCCTGAATGCGCTCGCACTATCAGCAGTAGCCTAACAGCAGCTGAGTGGTTGGTTTGCCCTTCAGAATATGGCCTTCTGAATGAAAGAGAGTAATGTAGTGATGAATCTGTCAGAGTCAGGTGGGTTATCTTTACCCTACAAAGGCTGTGTCAGAAGCATAATGTATTTGTGGTACTTTTAGTATTGCATCTATTCTTTCAAAAGCCAAGTTCCTAATCTGTTTGTTAGGCTCTCACTGTGTTGAAATATGAATTCCAATCTATTTAGGTTGTTGCACTATCTTCATCATCATAGTATTAGAGCAACTAAGTGTCCAGTTTCCCCCTCAAAATGACAGCACAATAAAATTCTATAAAGGCAGCATTATTGTGATATACTATATTATTATACTCTGGCCAGCCTAGGCTTCCCCCTGAAACTACACCAGCAGCATGAGCACCCGCAGCCAGACAGGAGTGCATGCCCACCAAGTGACTGACAATGGAAAACAGGCATCAGGTAGCTGATCCCCCTAGTGGCTGAACCAGCCAGGGCAGAGTAAACAGACACACGAATGAGAAGTGGCCATGTGATCAGGAGCCATGAATGTCCAGAGATGGTAATTTCACTGATATATTTCCGTTCTATACATGTCTTTGTATGTGTTTATTGCATTGGATTTTCCAAATGGGATTGAGGATGGGAATGTAACAGTAGCTCCTGGAGCTCAGAGATACTGACTGCTGCTGTGGGTAATTACTTCGTGCAATCCTGAGTCGCATCATGTGGGACTGGGAAATGAAGATCAGTCCCTTACCAGCATGCTCAATACAAATGGTGAGGTTTAGGAACAAATGGCTAAGAAAGAGATCTAGAGAAATCTTAGGCAGAACGTTCTTTGCAGGTTATCTGTGTTTAATGCACACCTCTTATCCCAGTGGCTGCATGGAAGATATTAAGCGGATTAACCTTTTATGAATGATGTCCAGTGGATTGCAAAAGGGTAGGGAAATAACAGAAGACTTAACCTCCACTGTCTTTCATGTCCAGGGTTTTACTGCTAAAAGATTACTTGTTCATGCAATCTTGTTTTATGAGTGTGTGGAGCATTTCTGATTCAGATAAGCAGAACAGTAGTATAGAATCTCTTACCTGGTTTTGTTTAATTTATTTCCACTTTTATCTTCCTTGTAATACAGACAAGTAACATTTAAACACCAGTTTAAGGTCAGAGCGTTCCATCTTCCCTATTTCCTCACCTTGCCTTCTTGTCTCTACTTTAGTTCACCTGCTTCCCTGTTAACATCTCACTAATCCATACACCTTCATTAGCCCGTGCTTGGTACACCTCAGTCTGCCTCCTTTCTCATTCTGTAACCTGTGCCATTTACCTGGTATTGAGTATTTAGTACAGGGACAAACGGCTGGCATCACAGCATGCTGTAATATTGAACGGAGTATGGGCTGGTGATTAGAGAAGAAAACTTGGAGCCAGGTGTTCTGCACTATATTTGTAGCTGTGCCACTGCTGGGCTGTGTGACTCAGGTGAGTCACTTCACTTTTGTGTATTAGCTGAGGAAACTGAGGTAGAGGAGGATAGTTTATTTGAATCACCTCACCTTTCTGCACTTCAGTTTCTTCGGCAGCAAAAGGGATATGATGATGTTGTATTTTTTTCAACTTTGTTTAAACAAAAACAAACTAAGCCTGGAAGTCAGTCAGTTGAGGGCTGATTAAGACTTGCAAGGGCTAAAGGTTAAGCAATCCCCCGCTGGCGTGAGGGAAGCTTGCCCTGTCCGCCCTTATTCTGTTCTTGGCAGGGGAGCTGACTGAGCTGAACTCGTGTGCCCAAGAATGTTTCTTAAGAAATTCAGACTTTTCTGTCAGCTGGACTAACCATAGTTTCATTTAGTAACATTTAAAACTAGTATTTACAATCCAGTGACTGAGAGGAGATTGGCTCTTTGCAAATGCAATCTGTAGATTGAAGAACTTGTGGTTAATTGACGTGTGTGCTACTGGCATGTTCCATGTAAACTGTCTGTCACCAGAGGGATTGAACATGCACCAGAGTGCAACTAAAGATGGTCGATGTTTTTCATACAAAAAGGTTTTTAGGTTTTTGTTATCCAAAAATTGGCTTCATTCCAAAACAGAAAATATTGCCAAGAACCGTTGATGTTTTTAGAAATGTTTAATTTCTCTGCAAAATTGTTTGCAATGCTTTTAAATCAAATTGGATATTGATCCCCGAGATGCAGGAGCAGAAGCTGCTTGGTTTTTGTTGGTAAACGAAAAATTTCTATCACTATTTCAACCATGTTTTTAATTCAGATTTTTTTCAGTGTTTTTCTTTAACCAACTAGTCTGTTTCAACCCATGTGAAATGGAAACAACTTCATAATTGTTTTCCTGTTTTATAGGAAACAATTTCAGGGCAACCTGGTCCACTTCAGAATTTATTTGTATTATTGTAGCACTTTATCAGCCTTGTTTATGGATCAGCACCCTGTCGTGCTACATGCCATATGAATACAGAACAAAAAGACCCAATTCCTGCCTTGCTTGCTGTCCAGGAGTTAAAGTGAACATGGATAGTGGTGAACAATTCTTCAGTATAGACTCAAAATATGGGATGTAATCCTCCACTCTCTTTCATCTTGGGTATTCAATTACCCCTGCACAAAGTGGATAAAGGACATTACTCTTCTGATTCAGTAGTATTGTCACCCTCTCCACGCCTTTGCTTGGAACTGGTGTAAATAACTACACAAGGAGTGGAGAATCAGATTTCGGGGGGCAGGAGGCTGGATTGCCTTGCTCGTGGTATAAATTATACAGAGTTTGCATTGTAAACCTCTGTAATTGTGTAATTCACCACACAGGAAAGAAGCATTTATTAGTGTAAAGTGCTGGTCCTGCACACAAGAAGGCCCATTGAAACCAAATGAGCCATTGTGAAACATTAAAGGACAAAGACTTGGCTTATTTCTTTCCTCTTCCTCCCTCTCCCCCCCACTACAGAGAGGGGACCTGCGTGTAAATTCATCCCTAGCAGCTTGAACTCTGGGGGAAAGGAATAAAAATACCTGACAAGAAGGAACTGTATCACTATACTACTTGGAATTCAGACAGGGCAATATTTCTAAGCATAAGCAAGGGATCCCCAAGATGCTTGGCTTGGGTTAGCCCTAAAGCCCATATGTGTGTATTATAGCAGCTACCATTACCTTTTGGAACCTAAGATAGTATCTCCTTTGTGTGTGTGTATTTACCTACTTAAACTTTGTGAATAACTCTCTTTTTTTTTTTCTTACTTAATAACTCTTTAGTTAGGATTGGCTACAAGCATTGTCTTTGGTTTGAGATCTGAGGTATAAGTAACTGGCCCTTCGGGACTGGGAGTAATCTGAATATTGTCGCAGTTTTTAGTGTGAGGGACCATCTATCTCAGAGAAAGGCAACGTATGGCATGCGTGCCGAAGACAGCACGCAACCTGAGTTTCAGTGGCACTCTAACTGCGTGAGTCCTGGCCACCAGTCTGGGGGGCTCTGCATTTTAATTTAATTTTAAATGAAGCTTCTTAAACATTTTTAAAACCTTTATTTACTTTACATATAACAATAGTTTAGTTATATGTTAGACACTTATAGAAAGAGACCTTCTAAAAACATTAAAATGTATTACTGGCATGCAAAACCTTAAATTAAAGTGATTAAATGAAGACTTGGCACACTAGTTCTGAAAGGTTGCTGGCCCCGATCTATCTCAAAGGCAGGCTTGCCCGGGTGGCAAGATAGACCAGAGTACCCAAGGGGACTGTCTGTGGCTCTATGTTAAGGCTCTTAAAGTGTTTAGGAGTTCACACTTGTTGCTTGGTGAAATCTAATCACAGAGCATACAACTGATGTAGGATTTATGCCCTGTTCCTTGATGGCCTGCCCTGAGGTTGGCATTCATGCTCATGAACTTGCTAAATCACTTAACATCTTGCCCTTACCAGTTTTTTCAGCAGAAAGTTATTGTTCTAGTTCCAAAGTCTAACCCCAGCCTCTGGCTGCCTGGACTAGCAGTGACACGTTGCCTGATCCATAAACACATGATTATGTACTAAAAGTCTGTAATACATGGATCTGTCCATGTTTCCACCTGCTGTCCTCAGTCAGAGCACGAATAATATTTATTCATGAAGTTCTGTCTCTTGCCAAAATACTTGGGGCAGCCACAGACACTTAAATTGCATAAATATGCCATAAAAAAGTCAAACAAAAAACACCCAGTTGTATCACCTAAAAAAATTAAAAAGGAATGAAATGGGGAGGTTTTTTAAAACACAGATGTACAATTCAGTGCAGTTCTTAAAAATCCAGGGCAGGTTCTGTCAACCCTTTCTCCAGGACAGGCTCCAGCTTTTTTGCCGATCCAAGCAGTGAAGGGAAAAAAAAAAAAAAAAATGAAAAGACAAACCCAATTGAGCTGTCGCCGAAGTGCCGCCAAAGCAGAAGAGAGGGTTTGAAAGACCTGCCGCTGAATAGGATGAGAGGGACTGAAAGATCCGCCACCGAATTGCTGCTGCAGATGCAGACATGCCACCCCACTAATGAACAGAGTGCCGCCCCTTTCTGTTGGCTGCCCCAGGCATCTGATTCCTTTGCTGGTGCCTGGAGCCAGGTCTGCCTTCCCCCTAGAAAAAATGGTAAAGTCTAAACAAATATAACAGACAAAAAAGATTATTTTCATAAACACTCACTCAAACTGAAGTAAGGCCATAGTTGCTGCGTTGCACTTTCTAGGCCACGTAAATATCTTCACTAGAGCTTCTCCAGGAGTCTCCAACAAGAAGCTACACTGATGTCCAGAAATAACCACAGGCAATTCCTTTGGTCACTTTCTGTTCAGTTAACTTGCTGAAGTTGTGAGCTCTTTGAGACAGGGCCTGTCTTCTTGGTTCACATGTGTACCTTGTTTACCCAATAGGGGCCTGTTCTCTGACTTGGGTCTTTAGGCACTACTATTATAAATAATGTTCCCATGCAGAAGCAGTTAATTTAGAGTTAAGATTGCTGAAGTCATTCTCTTAACTCATATGCAAAACATATACCCAAGCACTACCATTAGATGGATGGTAGATAAGCATTTAGGGAGCTGTTTTTTGTTTTACCCTTGCGGCTCAAATGACAGTGAGATGTGAGTTTTTGGTGCATTAATTTTTCAAACAAAATATTTGTTTGCAGAGTTGATGTAGGCAAGTTGGTCCCAGGATATGAGAGACACAAGACAGGTGAGGTAATATTGTTTATTGGACCAATTTCTGTTGGTGGAAGGTACAAGCTTTCAAGCTACACAGAGCTCTTCCCCAGGTCTGGGAAAGGAAGCAGCTAAGCATACCTTCCATCAACTTCTGTTGGTCAAATAAAAGATATTACCTCACCTACCTTGTCTCAAACAAAATACTTGTAAACCGTTTAATATAAACATTGTGAATATCCCTGTACATTATGAACTATGATTGAACTCTATTTTAAAGTTAGAGGTCTGATCACAAGGTGTGTTACAATGCCAAGTTACCTGTGGACCTTGTGCATAAGAGGCTATTGAGGGGCAAAGCAAAAGTAAAGAGACTTTTAAATTGTCCTTTCTGCAAGAAACACCTCTGACTGTAGTCAAAGGTTGGCTAGATCATCTGTCTGTTAGTCAGAGATTAACACAGCTAGCTGTAAATACAGGAGGCATTAGCGGAGCTCTGTCAGGCATAAGCGACAGAGATGAATGTTTCTCTTTAAGGGTAATCAGCTGCAGCTTTGTTGTCAGCATCATATGACCTTGGAGAGCCTTCGCTCTGCAGATATCACTGGGTGTTTTTTTTTGTTTTTTTAATATCATAAAGTGTGATGCGACTTGCAGATGGCGGTTTAGGGGAGGCGTCTGAGTGCACGTTCTGCAGGGAGTGCTGATATCTTAGTCTTTCAATGCATAGGGCTAGATTGCATGTAAAGGCCAGTGTGAAAGTGAGCTGCAGGGCCCACGAGGTTCATTAACCAAATCCAGAGGACTCAGACCTGTTAGTAACCAAAGTTCTATTGCCAAACTTTCCTATTATTTGATCTAAATGTTGTCGTGTATCAGTATGTGCGGTTGAGCAGCTGTTAGAGCCCCGATGCACCGTTTGCTTTCATCACTTGCTTTGGTAGCAGAAGTAGATAATTCTACACATCACCTACCAGTACCAAATGAGTTGCTAATGTAAAGCATCTGACCTACCGTGAGCTCAGAGTCAGTGAGTGGTCATTTCCCTTGACTAATATCACTAACTCCTTGGGGGAACAGCTGCTGAATGATTTTAGAATTAAGAGTGTCTTAGAACCTTTGGTTTTGCATCTCAGACAGATTTCTGCATAAGAAATTGAAGGTGCGTGTGCTTCATGTTAGGGCTGTCATCTGAATCTGCAGGCTGCTAAACACGGATTAAACAGGTGTCATTGTGGATACTGGATCGGTTACTTTGGCATTTTGTATCTTCTTCCCCTGTTTCCACTTCTACTGTACACACGTTCTTCCTCTAGCTTCTATAGAGCAATGACTTCATTTTGGTCAGCACTGGGAGATGAACCCAGGACCTGTAGAACTAAGAGCTAGAGCTTCTGCAGTTTAAATTGATAGAAAAGCTCTCCTAGCTGGGAGCTAAAGCAAGCTCATATCATCTCTGAGTCATTTACAGAGAGGGAAATGTAATAGTGGGAGACAGGAACACCGTCTCTCGCTGCACTCAGCAGGAAGAAATTTAAACTGAAGGAGTTATCATGTACCCTACTGAAAATGCACTAGTGAACCTAAATAATGTAACTTGTGTAGTTACTTATCTTCCCTACAAATGTATTCTAAATTGATGATTAGAAGGGACTTTTTGCAAAATAAACTGAAAATTTTCTTTAGATACTGCTGATAACCATTGCTGTCTATTAGGCTAATTTGTGCCTAAAAGATACTCGGAAAAGTCTTTCATGAGTCCTATATTATTAATGGATTACAATTGCTTTCTGAATCTTGCTCTGGGAGGGGCAATAGGAGCGGCTCCGAAGCAAAGGCTGAGTGGAATTTAGCTGTTGCTTGTTACTTGATTGTACAGGCACACTTCCTCATATGAAGACAGTAGCGCAAACAGGGAGCAGTCAAGACCAAGGATGGGCTCCAGGTGTGAAGTTTACCATTAAAAACGCCATAGTTCAGGCCTGTTCAGATCTGTATTGTAATTTAAACTTTCAATCGAAGTAGCACCCTGAGGACCTAGTTGACATCTGGGGATTTATATATATAATTTTCCCCACTGCCAAAGATTTAATTTCTTCATTACATTGACAGCAAGGGCTCCGGTCGTGAAATGAGTTCTGTGTGCAAGGACAAGTTGAAAATTCACAGGACAGAGCCCTAAAATCTAAAAATACCCCTGCCAGGGGGTAGCCTCTAATTTTATTGCAAAATAAATTTATATTTATATCACTGGTGATCCCTTCTGAATCTGAACTGCGTTGCCTTTTCAAGATACTTGGCGAAGCTTTTCTAAATACTAATAGCAGCCCATCTTTCCACTTCTTCTGTGGCAAATAAATATGAACAGTTGCACACAGAAACCCATAGAATCATTGGCCAGTGGGAAGACAGGCAACCAGTTTTATCTTCTACTCTGTATATTTCTTAAATCTGAACAAGCATTAGCAAGTTAATATGCCACAGATATGTTCAGCTGAGTTTACCTGAGGAATCAGATAAAATTTCAACTGCAGTATGGTGAGGAAGAGGCTAGATATTTCTGCAGAGGAGAGATGCTAGCTAGCATTATACCTATACCCAGCAAAGTACTTGGGTTTTAAAAAAATAAATCTTTAAAGGATAACAAAAGCCAGTAAAGAATATTTTTTTTAAATCCTCCCTCTTCTCCCCCCACCCCATACTGCTATGCATCTGCCCCACATCAAAAAGGTTCAGGGAGCCGCTAAGACACCCTTGAGAAAGGATCAAAATAAAATGTAATATACAATCAAAGGGGAAAATGGGGAGGCAGATTCTGATAGCTTCATTCACACTGTGTGTTCTCTTTCTCTGTTAAAAACCCATTGACTTCTTTGAGAAGGAATTGGTCCAGTTCAGTCACTAGGAAATGTGTTCGTTGATCTGATGAAGTCATTTGTACCTGGAGTGCAGAGGGCGAGGAAAGCGGATGTATATCATTAGAAGTGTCAGGGTCATGTTTGCATGATGTGTGGAATATAGGCATGGGTACGGGTCACTTGCTGGAGAAGTCTCTGCACCCTGAAGTCTTTAAACCACAACTTGAGGACTTCAATAGCTCAGACATAGGTCAGGGGTTTGATACAGGAGTGGGAGGGTGAGATTCTGTGGCCTGCGTTGTGCAGGAGGTCAGACTAGATGATCATAATGGTCCCCAGGGCCGGCTCCAGGCACCAGTTTAGCAAAGCAGGTGCTTGGGGCGGCCGCTCTGGAGAGGGGCAGCACGTCCAGATATTCAGTGGCGATTTGGCGGAGGGTCCCTCACTCCCGCTCGGAACGAAGGACCTCCCGCTGAATTGCCGCAGATCTGCCCCCTCCCTGCCCCTATTGGACCCTTTCCCCAAATCCCCACCCCAGCCCCACCTTTTACCCGAGGGCACCACGTTCCCCCTCCTCCCCCCTCCCTCCCAGCATTTGCTGCGCAAATCAGCTGTTTTGCGCCACAAGCACTGGGAGCCGGGGGGGAGAGCAGGCACACAGTGCGCCCAGGGGGGAAGGTGGAGGCACAGCGGAAACAGAGATGAGCTGGGACAGGGGGGCAGGGCGGGGAGCTCCTGATGGGTGCTAAGCACCCACTGATATTTTCCCCATGGGTGCTCCAGACTCAGAGCACCCACAGAGTCAGCGCCTATGCTGTCTGGTACACTTAGTTCCACAGAACATACTCACCTTACTTATGTCTGCCCCTCACCAGACATTAGTATGACCTTAATAAGCTGATGGAGTCCTCGTCTGATAGATGGACACGCTTTGTGCATACCCTTCATATTACCACAGCTGAGGCTCCAAATGAAGGCCCTCCGCTTAATAGGGCCACAGCACTGCAAGGTTGATGAACCAGAGAACTTCTTTCTGGCTGGGTCAGTTGGCCACATTTTTCTCTGCAGAGCGTGATTCTTTAAATGTAGGATGGTTCTGTTAGTGGGGTCACTCAGCTAGTCCATAGGTCCAGACAAGCTCAGACATTAGATGTGAGAGGAAACCTTATGGGAGGAATGGAGACCCTGTATTTGCTGCCAGAATTCAACATATTTCCATGAACTGAACTATCTTGTATTGCTCTGGTTTATTCACAGATTCAGATTTTTTCCCCCCACCATTTCCCACAGCTGGCAGAAATGGTCCACCAGGGCTGCTGTCGGTGCTTCCAGGGAAGATGTTGATGGGGAAAAATAGTGAGGGCTGTTGAGGCAGGGCTCACGAAGGCGGTGGGAGCATGGGGAAGGAAGATGGTGTGAAACGAGGAGTGGTGGAGAGGAAGGGACTTTACGCTCCTGGGAATAAGAAGGAAAGAGGCAGTGAGCTGGGGACGGATACAGTTGGAAGCTGGATTGGAGTCTTTGTGGGGACTGGCTGAAGGATGACATCTTTTGCAGACACCAAGGGATCATAAGTTGGTGGTGGGAAGGGGAGGGTTGAATTAAGTGCTTTAACTGGGTACATTAAGGAATTGAACATGAGTATTCCCAACTGGGCCAGATTCTGAGCTGAGAGGAAGCTCTGTGTGGTTGCACAGGCTGTGCTTAGGCAGGATAAGGCCTCATTACTTTATGGCAGGCTTCAATGTATACAAAAGAAGAGCCAAAAGAAAAGGCTTGTTTGCTTGACAAACATGCAAAGGTAGGAATGAAGTTCCAAAGACAAGTTAATGCCCTCCAGAGAATTCATCCATGCATCGCTCTGCATGCAAGCCAGTTAGCACCAATCAGCCACAAAAACTTGATTCTGTGGCAGAGATTTGACTCTGCATGCTCAGTACACAAGGCAGAGGGGAAGTTTCTTCAGTATTGTGAAATGTCATGTTCCGCATGACTGAATGGAGTCCCCATAAAGGCATTCAGAAAAGTCCTCTTTTTTTAAATGAAGAAAAGGGTGTTTACTCTATTGTCAGAGACCTTGCTTTCCTGAGTATTTATTTAATTAAGTCCTTATGAAATAAATGCACAGGAAAGAAAGGCATGAGACGGTAAGGTAAATGCCCAGTGCAATTCCTTCCTCATTGTCTAGCCCAACCATGGTAGAAATTAAAGCTGTTGTAGTATACATACCATAAGGAGAAAGAGTTTGAAAGACACCCCCCAGTTGAACCAAAACAAAAATTTTGGATGAAAACAAGCCTCAAGGTGTATTGTGTCCTCCTCTAAAGGCTGTTCTACATCAGAGAATGGCTGCCACCTAATGCAGACTCTGTATTAGTTTGCATGGGGGAAGTTGGTGCTATTCAGAATGAAAAGTCCTGGGTTTAACCCCCACCTATGACCCAAATGGGGACATTGACTCCATGTTGATGGGTCGTTTCACAAGGGTGTTTTTGATCTGGATTCCACTTTATCTGAACCTCCCCCATCCTTGTTAGTGTCCGAGGGTGTACAGACAAATGGTTCCAGTCAAAGACGTATCTGTAACTGAAATTGCTGCTACCTCTTTTCTGGACTCTTCTACTTTTTCTTGGATGCATTCAACAGATTTCAAGCTCAAATAGAATCATATAATATCAGGGTTGGGAGGGACCTCAGGAGGTATCTACTCCAATCCTCTGCTCAAAGCAGGAGCAACACCAACTAAATCATTCCAGCCAGGGCTTTGTCAACCCAGGCCTTAAAAACCCTTAAGGATGGAGATTCCACCACCTCCCTAGGTAACCCGTATTCCAGTGCTTCACCACCCTCCTAGTGAAATAGTGTTTCCTAATATCCAACCTAGACCTCCCCCACTGCAAGGTGAGACAAATTGCTGCTTGTTCTGTCATCTGCCACCACTGAGAACAGCCTAGCTCCATCCTCTTTGGAACCCCCCTTCAGCTGGTTGAAGGCTGCTATCAAATCCCATCTCAATCTTCTTTTCTGCAGATTAATAACATCAGTTCCCTCAGTCTCTCCTCATAAGTCACGTGCCCCAGCCCCCAAATCATTGTCATTGCCCTCTGCTGGACTATCTCCAATTTGTCCACATCTCTTCTGTTGAGGAGAGACCAAAACTGGACACAATACTCCAGGTGTGGCCTCACCAGTGCCCAATAGAGGGGAATAATTGCTTCCCTTCATCTGCTGGCAGTGCTCCTACTAATACAGCCCAATATGCCATTGGCCTTCTTGGCAACAAGGGCACACTGTTGACTCGTATCCAGCTTCTTGTCCACTGTAATCCCCAGGTCCTTTTCTGCAGAACTGCTGCCTAGCCAAATGATCCTCTTTGTCCAGTAAGATTGCAAAAGAAACCCCCTTCAACCTTTGGGGCATAAGGTTGCAATAATTTCTTGAGTTTTAGATTTTTAATAACTATACACATTTACACAATAAGTCACTTCACGTTTCCATCTACAACAGTCCTGATCTTGAATTTTTATTTACCAGTGAAGTGAACTGCCATCATGTTTAAAAAAACAACAAAAAAACCTTTGCATTATTTTTAATCATCATATCATATTTTCAGTTGGTTGGAGGAAAAAACGTGGATACTTGGCGCAGAAAATTTGCTCTGTTTTTCTTGAATCCCATTATTCTATAGCAGGATTAGTTAGTACAGTGACTCTGAAATTATTTTACTAGTGACCCCTTTCACATAGCAAGTCTCTGAATGCGACGCCCCCCCTTATAAATTAAAAACATTTTTTTATATATTTAACACCATTATAAATGCTGGAGGCAAAGTGAGGTTTGGGGTGGAGGTTGACAGCTCACGACCTCCCCCATGTAATAACCGCACAGGTCCCGACCCCCAGTTTGAGAACCCCTGAGTTAGTATATTGTGCCTGAGCTGTCGGTCTCTCTAGCTCCAGGGATGCAATGAGTTACGTTCAGGCAGACCCTCCACTGAATTCCGTGGTGCTCCACACAAGCAGAGCTGGTTGCAGGATCAGGATCTAGATATCTACATTGCAGGAGCTGCACAGATGGTGTCCTCGGTAGAAATTTGCTTCCCTCTCTGACAGAGCCTAATTCCTGTTGATCTTCAACCTGTGCTGTTTGCCATCATTAAAAGTCTTGGTAGGTTGAGAGGAGATGGTGTCACATTTGCAGATTGGGAATCTTTTTTTTCCCCCCATGACATTGCACCCGCTTAGATTTCCTTGCTAAGGGTGTGTTTTTGTATTTTTGACAGGCGGATCCTATTTACTGAAATAATTCTCTTTTGTAGCCCTTCCTTTTGAGTCTTAATGGAAAGGACAGTAAAATATTGTACTGGCTGTTTTTGTTTTGCTATTTTAAAAAATCTGTTTTCCTTGATTTTTAAAGCTGTGGAGTAATTTCTATCCATCGAGGCGTTGGAAGCTGCAGTCTGCACCGTGTCTCTGATCCTCTCCAGGAGGGTGGGTTCGGAACTCACTAGAGTCTGGCCTGGGATTTTTTTTCTTTCTTTGTGAGGCAGAACTACCAGAGGCATGCCTATCATCCTCCTGCTGTCTGTAAACACCTGATAAGGAGGAGGAAGCACTAGAAGATAAGGAGCTGGAAGCTGCCACAGTTTTCAGCCTTGAGCATTTGAAAGGGCAGCCAAGTCTTATATTGAAAATGATGAGTTTACATTTTGGAGGGGGATGGCCTCAGAGATGTGATATTTTCTGTGCCCTGAACATCATTGCTGAGTATGAAGCAGTGGGAGTTGCCCCTGCCTTACCCCACATAGGCATGGCCCACTGGCACTGCAGACAATGAGGCAGGCAAGGAGGCTGAAGTTGCCATAGGCTAGAAGCTGCATATTGTGCAGCTGCAGCTTCCCCTACTCTGCAAGCACCAGGGGCGGGGGCTCAACCCTGGCCTGCTCACTCCACCCTTTCCCCCAAATCCCCATCCTTAACCTGCCTCTGCTCCTCTCTGCCACCACCCCACTCCTTCCCCCTCCCTCCTGAACACCATAAACCAGCCGATTGCGGCGGGCAGGAGGAGGGGGGAGCAGGGGAAAGGTGCTGAAATGTGGGGACAGGTGGGAGGCACTGGGGGGGCATAGGGGACCTGATAGGGGGCTCTAGCTGTGGACAAAGCAGGCAGCCAAACGACATGATAGCGGAGCATTGCACAACTTTTAACTAGCATGTTCTGTAATGGAGCAGGAATGTAAGATCGAAATAGTGTTAAGCAACAGGACTATAAGTGGGGAGTTACTATATGCTAAACAATATGTTCCATCTTGCATTTTGCTGAGAGTTCCTTTCCGAGACCTTAAGAAGAGCTCTGTGTGACTCCAAAGCTTCTCTGTCACTAACAGAAGTTGATCCAATAAAAGATATATTACCTCGCCCACCTCGTCCCTCTATTGTTTGGCATGTGATAAGAGACAAGAATTCCCTTTTTTTTCCTTTTAATATTGCTCTTCTAACCCATTTAAACCTAATGCAAACCAGGAGGCCCAAGTTGAAGGCAATCATGTATTTAAAGCATATGAGGCCTATGAAGCATTTCAGAATCTTCCAGGACTCAATACAAATCTTACTTCCCGTTAGGGATATAATTCTTCGCAAGCTTGTCACAATAAATTAACAAAGACTTGACACTTTTTAATAGCCAAGTGTCAGCCACCTAGCTGCTTTTATTTAAGACACTCAATATCAGGAACCCAGAAGCCAAAATCAAGTAATCCATTTTTCTGTATAATATACTGAAGTCCAGATAAGTTATCCAGTGGGTTTTCCGTTGGATTTTATATAAAATACATAATATGCCACTCCAGGGGTGATTATGCTCTTCCATATGCTCAGTAATGAAATGATACACTCATTATGTTGCATAACACAAAGGCATCTACTCTCAGACATTCAGCTCCCACCCCCGTGCCCTTGCCACCTTTTGTTCCCTACCCACAATGCCATAGTTCGGTTCTAAGCTTTGGTGCAGAGGGATAAGTAAAAGTCTGGATGCTCACTGTCAGTCTGGGTCATCAGCTGCCCGGAACGGGTAGCAGTGCAGCTGAGCTGCCTGTAGGATCACCACTCACAGCAATGCATGGCCTTAGACTCCTCAGATTTTAAAGACATGACAGGACTTGGCATTAATTGAGAAGTAAGAAGAGCCAGGGTCTTTTTCACAGACCAAAACGAATGTTAAAATCACAGTTTAAAAGCAAGGCTGCTGGTGAACTTCAGTTCTTTATTCCTTCAGTGAGTTGATTCCCAATCCATGCAACAAACCTCGATGCCAACTCTGCCCACATATCTACACCAGCGACACCATCACAGGACCTAACCAGATCAGCCATACCATCACTGGTTCATTCACCTGCACGTCCACCAATGTAATATACGCCATCATATGCCAGCAATGCCCCTCTGCTATGTACATCGGCCAAACTGGACAGTCACTACGGAAAAGGATAAATGGACACAAATCAGATATCAGGAATGGCAATATACAAAAACCTGTAGGAGAGCACTTCAACCTCCCTGGCCACACTATAGCAGACCTTAAGGTGGCCATCCTGCAGCAAAAAAACTTCAGGACCAGACTTCAAAGAGAAACTGCTGAGCTTCAGTTCATCTGCAAATTTGACACCATCAGCTCTGGACTAAACAAAGACTGTGAATGGCTTGCCAATTACAGAACCAGTTTCTCCTCCCTTGGTTTTCACACCTCTACTGCTAGAACAGGGCCTCACCCTCCCTGATTGAACTAACCTCGTTATCTCTAGCTTGCTTGCTAGCATATATATACCTGCCCCTGGAAATTTCCACTACCTGCGTCTGACGAAGTGGGTATTCACCCACGAAAGCTCACGCTCCAAAACGTCTGTTAGTTTATAAAGTGCCACAGGATTCTCTGCTGCTTTTACTTGATTCCCTTGGGCTTTCCTTAAAGAATAGGGGAGGTAACAGGTGCTATGCATAATGATTTATGGAAAGGGAGGAGGAAAAAAGTGGAAACCAGCAGTGTTTGCCTCCCAATCTAAAAGTATGTTAATCAGGCTGACAAATTCAAGGTTATCCATAGTTCATTAATAAAAGAACAATGGTCATTTCAGTGTGGAGAGAGATACTGTACCTGCTGCAGCACCTGAGCTCAAAGTCTGTAGTCAAAACTATCTGTCTTTTGGGGGCCTCTGGAAATAACCACTGAGAGGTCAAGGTCGTTGCAAGCTGTTTGGATAATAGATGTTCTCATCACAGGACAGGGAAAGAAATTGCTGATGTCAAGAACAGGACAGCTAATAGGGCTCTGTTTTACACGATGCTTGATAGGTAGCAGGTGAAATACTCAGGTGAGTGTTGCTTTTCCAACAGAAGGTAGCACCATTCTTCAATAGAAGACTTTGTAATGCTGAGTTATACAAAACACATAAGAAAGAAATCACATGTTCACAACACATTAACTAAACGCAATGGAGTGAGATGCAAATTCTATGTTACACTGGCTATGTATACCTTGTAAAGATGATGTATTTTCTTGCTAATAATTAGGTTTTTGGAGAAGTTCTGTGTGACGAAGTCCCACTGGAATCAGTGTGTGCTAGAGGTACTTAAGATAATACTTGTAATAGTATTTTTGAAAATCAGGCCAGACATCCTACCTATATTAACTTCATATCTGAATAAGTTTTCTCTTTATTAACATAGCTTCTTACCTACCTGAGTAATGGAAGCAAACAAAGGGGTTCTTTTTCTATGCATTGTTGAAGTAAGTTTCTCTCTTGAGCTTTTAAATGCAATTTCTTTTTTAAAATTTATTCCCATACAGGACCGGCGCTAGTATTTTTAGCGCCCTAGGCGCACGGCCATTTTTCCACCCCGCGCACTGTTCCCTCGGCTCCGGTGGACCTGCCACAGTTGTGCCTGCGGGAGGTCCACCGAAGCCACGGGAGCAGTGGACCGTCCGCAGAAATGCCTGCGGCAACTCCACTGGAGCCACGGGACCAGTGGACTCTCCACAGGCATGACTGCGGCAGGTCAACTGGAGCCACCTGCCACCCCCTCACCCCCCGGAAAAATGCCGCTCCCCAGTAATCCTGGCACCCTAGGCAATTGCCTAGACCGCCTAAATGGAAGCGCCAGCCCTGTTCCCATAAGAATACCAAATTAATGAGACTGGTGAAGGAAACCCTTTTTTTAAAAAGGCAAAGGATAACATTTACAGCAGTGTCCTAGTGACTTAGGAGCTTTGATCTCATTGAAAGACAATGGAACTAGTGGTCTGTCTACACTGCAATCACACGTGTGGTTACAGCTTGTGTAGATGTATACTCTAGCTAGCTTGTTTGAGTACTGCAGTCACATAGCCTTGGAGCATATTCTTCTGTACAGGCTGTACAAGCCTGCCAAGAACCCTGGGTAATTACTCATGGGGCTAGCCTGCGCCGAAGCCCAAGCTAGCTAGATTAAAACTGGCTCAGGTAGGTCTGCTGAGCTTCAGCCACACCCCATGATTGAAGTCAAGACCTATCCCTCGGCTCCCAAGTGACTTACACGCCCTCTTGAAAATGTGAGCATTGCTGTTCTGCCTCAGCATCTGATTGCCCAGCCCAGGCTATTTCTGAAGTGACATGCAGTATAAGCACTAGAAGAGAAAAGAGTACAAATTAACTTCTAATACTTCATTACATTTATCATGGGGCTATCCGGCAAGTGGCAGCATAAAAGTAATGTTGTAAAAAACGCTTTGTTTACATGGGAAATGACCGACATAGCTATTGCATAATAAGATATTCCAGAATAGCTCTCAATATGCTCTACTCCAGAATGAAAGTGACATTATTCCAGAATAAAATCACTTTTATTCACTCATGATGTCCTATCCCCACCTTAACCAAAAATACCTCCCTACATTCTGGGCCTAGAATTAAGTGTCCAAAAACATCTGTATTCTAGGGATTTTTTTTTTTTTACTGTCTTTAAAAGTCAAATTGTACTCAAATAATTAAGGCCATGATTCATTCAAGCACTTAAAGTATGTACTTAATTTTGTGTATGCGTAATTCCATCCCTATCCAGCATAACCTTTAAGCACATGCTTCATACCTATTGATTTCAGTGGGACTTAAACATGTGCTTAAACAGAAGTTTAAGCATCTTGCTGATTCACAGGTTAATTAATTACCAGACTTATTGTTCACGAAACACATGTAGGCTCAAATGCAGTGTTTGTGTTTGTTCTTTTTGCTAGTAGCAAAGAATATAAAGCTACATGTTAGGTTGATGAAGTGAGAACAAGACGGGAGCTGGTTTTCAAAAACGCATTGGTTGTATGTAGATTAGCAGAAGCAAAACTTTTAAAAAACTCTTACGTCCTCATCAAAACCTCAAACCAAGGTAAACCTAGATAATACTTAGTCCTGTCATGAGTGCAGGGGACTGGAATATATGACCTCTCAAGGTCCCTTCAATTCCATGATACTATGAAACCCTTACTCTTAGAAAGAGTCTCACTCTGGTTAAATTGCTGCTTTTCTAATGGCGGGGGACAGGATTTAACCCCCTTATAGCACAAAGTTTAAACACCAAAAATACTTTTTTGCTAGAAATGGGGTCCAAACTGAAACCCTGGTCTAAGAGCCGTAAACTCTTCTGGATGTGAATTGATATTACTTTATCTATTAAGGATCTGCCATATAAACACATCTGTAAAGGTATTATTGAGGTTGAGACATAAGAACTGTGCATACCAAGCAGAAGATAGAGAATACAGTGGGGAACAAGCTTCTTGAAAAACACACACACATATAACTGAAGGGACATTCCTGTAAAATGCTGACTTTTTTTTTCCCTCCAAAGTACTGGCAGTACTAGCTGCTTCATTTCCTTTCCTCTGTTTTGTGTGTGAGTTGCAGCACTGTGGCCTGGCTCTTATTTTACTCTGTGAGCCAAATCCTGGTCACGTTGAAACCAGCGAGAATTCTGTCCTGCATGGGAGTGGCAGCCCTGCTAATGAAAAATACAATCTGACTCTCAGACCTGCCCAGCAAATGTAGCCAACAATGTAAATATAAAACCAGAGCTCTGTATTTCCTCCCAAACTGAGTGCTGGTCAGTGGTCAGGACTTGCTACTAGGTGCACATTGTTTTTGTTTCTATCTGCTGTTATAACCTTAAAATCCCTATAAACGTATTAAGAATAGATACTCTATATACAGAGAACCCTAGTTATTTCTCTTGTGGGGTAATGTATATTTTGGAATTAACTGATGTCAGAAACAGGCAGATACAGAAAGCGGCTGCCTATTTGCTGTGCAGAGTATCCTGCTAGAAGCAGTTCATGCTCTCATTCTGTGATCTGCACTGGCTTCCTGTTAAATTACGGGCATATACTGGGTGTGAGCCCTTGCCTCAGCTGCATTCAGTAGAGGCTACTGCCCCCAAAGGTGATGAGAAGGCTTCTTATATCAGAGTCTTTAATTGTGGAATTCATTCCCACTATCTCGGTCTAAAGAAGTCGTAGCTGATTGGCAGTGCTTAATTTGTGCTTCCCCCCAGTGCCTCCTGCCCGCTTGCAGGCCCCGCTGATCAGCAACTCCCCCTCCCTCCACATGGCTGCCACAATCAGCTGTTCAGCTGCCTGCAGGAGGATGGGAAGGAGGGTGGAAGGAGCAAGGATGAGGCATGCTCAGGGGCTGGGGCGGGGCAGGGAGAGGGTAGAATTGGATGGGAAGAGGGGGGCAGGAGTGGGACTTTGGGGGAAGGGGTAGAGTGAGGGGCAGAGCCAGGGGTAGAGCACCCCTTGGCACTTTGGGAAGTCGGTGCCTCTGCCATCACCTCTAGGCTTGGCAGTTCATAGCCCTGGTACCTCTTTACTTGCAGCATCAGTTATGAGAGTAAAAAAAAATTTGCTTGAGCCCCAGCACCTTTTTCATTACAAATTAAGCAGAGCATGTTTGCCTTCAATGCTTGCTGAAAGGCCCGTCTGTTCCCAAGAATTATGGGAGGGCTAAGAATTTTGGGGAAATGGGGCTGGTGCTGGTTTAACTTTTTGGGGCTGATGCAGCTGTCCTCTGGGTTGTTTTTAAGCTGTATTATTTTAATTCTTATGAAAACATCTTGCAGAGACTATCTTGCAGCACATTCTGCTGCGTATTGCTTACAAATGTCCAGCAGCCATTTTCAGGCTTGACAATGCTTGACTACTTGGGAGCAAATATGGCTATACATGCCAAACACAAGCAAATATTGTCCATCAATTGGAGAAGATACAAGTACAAGCAAGTATTATGATCATCTTGCACACACTCTTGTGTGTGTGTGTGTTAATACCAAAGCTACATTGATACTGGGTGTGGTCTTGAAAAGTTTGCCGACCCCTGCTGGTAAATTATTAGAATTAAACTTGTCAGACAGAAGCTTTGCCTTGGATGACATCTCCTCATGCCTCTGCCCGTTTCTACTTGCAGCTTTCAAAGATTTCCACACGTGGACAGATACATTGCTTATGGCCATTTGTTCTATTAATATGCACTAGAGTAGCAGAAACATCTGCATGTGCCATGAAAATTTTTTGCAGACACATCATCTTCATTTCCATCCAAATTCTTTATAAACTTTTTCCAGGTTTTTGTTGGAAAAACAGAGACCTGAAAACTGTTGTCAGAACCCAAAATTTCATGAGAAAATTTCCCTTTTGTCAAAAAGCCATTTTCATTCTCCAGGAAAAGTCCAATAAACTTTTTTTTTTTACCAGCTCCAATGTGCATGTAAATAGTTGGAAATAGTTTGCAGAGAGTAATTAAGACAGCAGTTCCTTTTTATTGTGGCTGCAGCTGGTAAGTAGCTATTTGTATATTTCCTCCGTTAAGTCAGTACTAATGTCACATCCAAGGTCTGATCCTGAGAGCTGCTGAAAACCTTTGATTCTATCATTGTCTTCAGTGGGCAATCAGTACTTTTCCACATGAGGTCTGCAGTGTGGTTTCTGAGATGAAAATATAACTAGGAAAATAGCAACATAAGATGTTTCCAGAACTGTTCATGCCCTGGCTGGCTTATTTTACATATTGATGTTTTTGTTTTTCCATAGGAGCTGGAACTAGGGGTGCTGCAGCACCTCCTGACTTGAAGTGGTTTCCATTATGTACAGGGTTTATAGTTTGGTTCAATGACACTTAGCACCCCCACTATAAAAATTGTTCCAGCACCCCTCTCTCTCTCTGTTTTTCTCTTTGACTAGAATATATATAGTCTCAGATATATGGCCACTTGGTCATACTTCCATCATTCATGTTCTCTTGGGGGTACACAGTCAAGGGATTGTGGGTTGGCAAGGCAGATGCCCAATCAGAGAGAGAGATGGAAAAGAATGTCATGTTAGATGGGTGGAGGTTTTGAACATGGGGTTTGACTAGACATTCATGATGATAACGTCTGACCTTACCACCTATAATTTGATCTCTTCGGGTACAGTGATATCACTGGCAGCATAACTTACAACCTCACTTTTTCGGTCAATGGCCACAATCAGTGAGTCAAGTGTATTCATTATCTTCCTCGTATTTGATGTACTTGCTGGACCATGCTGATGGGCATGTGTCAAATCTGTGTAAACACATAATCCTATGGCTGTTAGCACCATTCTTTCTTACTCCCTTCCTTCCTATTCATAACCCTTTACTCATCTAATATATTTTAGTGAGTTAGCTCTTTTGTCTTTTACAAAGTTCTTAGGGCACGTTCAGGTGTTATGCAATAATCACTATTGATAAAAGTAGGCAAGCCAAGTTCAGATACTGGTAGAAATGGTCAAATCAATGTGGAGGCTCTTAGTGCATTTTATCCACCTGCTTGCAGGTGGGTTTTGTGGACGCATGAGTTGAGCCGTAGATTCCTACATTGGGGCATTGGTGGGAGTATTTGTTTTTCCTGAACCTTGTTCTGGCCTGATGGTCAAATGCAATGTTCTGTGGAAAAGACTGATTTTGAGAGCAACGCTGGTTACATGGTCCCTTGAAGCTGAAGGAGTGAGGCATGATGCAGAGACGATGGGTGGTTGAAGCGTACATATGTATCTAACATCTCAAGACTTTCAGGGTCCTAGATATGGAGATTTTTTTTCAAGAGGTCACCTGAGGAGGAAAAACAGGAGTAACTACTGAAAAAAAATCTAACCTGAAAAGAAAGGGGTGTGCAAAGTATGCTCAGTTTGAAACTCTCTATAGCAAGAGCTAATTCTCAGTGCTTATACATCAGTGATCCTTGATGTGCATGACACTGGTACCTGTTGCTGTAAGAATATTCACTCCCTGCTTTCTCAGGGAGAAAAGCCCCTGAACTTGGTGTATTCCTACATGTGGCCTTTAGACCTTAATCAAAAAAAAAGAAGAAATTCCCTCTATGGGAATTTCACCTCAATAAGGATTGCGGGTATACATGTTCTTTGCTACTGTGCAGGAAACCTATGTTCTGTTCCTAATCTAGTTTCAAAACCAGCTCATGTACACCGAGCTTCTCTTGGTGTAGTGGTGTCCTATAGATTAGTGGCTAGTATTCAGCACTACTATGACAGAGATCTGGATTAAAGGCCAAGTGGTTTGTAGATCACCAAAATCTGAAACAGTTAGGCAAAGAACATACCTGAGTGGCAGTGGCAGAAAGAAGAAAGTCACTAATTTTTAAACCTGTCACAAAACTTCCAGTTTATCACATCTGTTCTATGTTGTATATGCCCATCTCGATATGCAGGGAGTGTGATGTTTCATTTCCCTGACTGTCACGATATTATTATACCACTTGGTGGATGGGAAGTTATGTCCGAGGCCATGGTGGAAACCTTGTTAGTTGCCAAGAAGGATTTATTTATTTTTTTAAGAGTTCTCTAGTTAAGATTGATGTTTTATTGATGTAGTTAGTCAAGGTACTTGTTTTCTATGCATTGCACTTTGATTCCCTGCTGGTGTAAACTAGGATTGCTCCATTAAAGTCAGTGGAGCTACACTGATTAACACCAGGTGAGGCTATCCCGTAAGATGCACATATTTGAATAAGCCTACGATAAACAGATGCACAAAAATGACTAAGGGAAGGGACAGGGAATGTTAACAATATTCTCCCAGCTGTCCAAGTTCATTGCTAAAAGGTTCCACTAGCCACTGGAGCAGATAAGAAACAAATACGAAGCAGCAGCCTGAAAAAGGTTTCATTTGATGTTTCTTTGCAGAAGACAGAGCTTGAACAGTGTGTCCTCCATCTGCCTGTTAGGGCTTTAGGATTAAATTTACATTACAATCAAGACCCGAGGGACAAGAGGAGGAAGACGCATCACTTTTCTCAGGGACGTGCTGTTCTGTTAAAAACTATAATATAGTTTTATGTTAATTTTGAATACTATCCCCATACAATCTCCTCGCTTCACACAATAAAATACTGATTAGGTCAATGTTAAAGACACACCCTGTAGTCGAGTTATTCAGTCATTTGGAAAATGCCAGTCTTTCAATATAGGACATTTTTAAAATAAATTTTTAAAGCAAAGCAAATTTGCTATAATTTGTTCTTGCCATTTATGGTAGGGACATCAAAAACCTGGGATAGGATCTCCTATTTGTATCTGTACTTACCTCAAGAAAAAAAATTACACACTTGCAAAGCCAACAGGAAAGAACTGGACATGTTGATTGTATAAATCATTCAACTATTTGTGATCAGAGAAGTTAAACTTCTGACTGGTGTGCTTAATTCACCTGTCAAAATCCTGACGCTTAGAGTCATCTTAGAGGTCTTGACTGCAAAAAACAAAACAAAACAAAAACAGAGTGTTTTCTTAACTTGGGCTAAAATAGCCGGGAAGGCACAAGAACTTGGCTTTTAACTCTGATTAGCAGCTCCAATTAAAGCTGGGGTTGAAGCTGAGCTGCTAACGCAAGTTAAAAGCCAAGTTACCATGTTTTCGTTGTTATTTTAACCCTTATTAGCTAACCTGAGCTAACTAATCCATGCTATGAACACACATTCGATTTTTAGTGAAGATATACCCTTAGAATCTGCTTTGACCATCAAGCTGTTGTCTGTTTTTCTTGGCTCCTGCCTATCGGATGTAACTTTCTCTATTAAGCAAATTAACACAAAACTCACAATTTTTTACCCCACATTGTTGAGGTTTTGGACTTTATTTTTAGACTAGGAAATCACCAGTATTGTAAGGCTGTAAATGTATGTCTGTGGAATTTAAATTCTGTTTGTAAAAACACATGTAACACTGCCAAGAACTAGATTTGCAACGAGAGTGCCTGAATCATATAGGGTTATATCATGGATCTCTGTCTTTCCACAAAAAGCTATAGCCAAGCTGTAGCTTATATGAAGCTCTCAAACATTTGGATTGAATGACAGGAACGACAGAAAGTTCCATTTTTCAGAGAAAGCTAAAAGCTACTACAAGCAAAAAAAAATAATCGTTGGGCTCATTTGGGCATATAGCACATGTCTTAGAAATGTAATTCTTTTTATAGCATATGAGAGCCAATGGATTTGTTAATCTTTTTTCAGATATGCTGTTTGGGTTTAGGATAGACTGAAAGACAGTTATAAATATTATTGCCCCTTTGCCAATCGATACCAGATTTCAGTGCCTTGCAACTCAGTTCGCTGTTGGAGAAGAAGAAGGTGTCACAAGCAGGGGATTTTATCGGTGTAATTTGTTTCTTTGGTGAATACAACTTGCCCACAGGCTAGTCCTCTGGCAAAAAAAGTCGGCTACAACCCATCTCTTGAGCCTCAGTTTCTCTAGTGCCTTGTCTATGCTTATGGTGGCCTGTAGACTACAGACGCTAGATGTATAGCTATGTGCCACTGTAAAAGCAGGCTGTGTCCACACCTGTCAGGCAGGAGGGAAAGGCTCCGGCAGCTGGGAGGCAGCAGGATGCTACTGTGATGGGTTGGATCACAGAAACCCTTTTGGGAGCTGCCACCCAAAGGGCCAGGACTACTCCTACCCCTGCTTTCCCAGCGAGCTCAGGACTCCAGAACCCTGTCTTGCTGAGCCAGACACTCCCATCTGCTCCAACAAAGACCCAGGGTCTGAATTAGTTGCCCCAAAGCTGCAGGTTTACCTGAAAGCAGCTAACAAAAGTGTTCCTGTCTTTAACACTCAGATGCCCAATTTCCAATGGGATCTAAACCCAAATAAATCCATTTTACTCTGTATAAAGCTTGTACAGGGTAAACTCATAAATTGTTGGCTGTCTATAACACTGATAGAGAGAGATGCACAGCTGTTTGCCCCCCAAGTATTAATACATACTCTGGGTTAATTAATAAGTAAAAAGTGATGTTATTAAATACAGAAAGTAGGATTTAAGTGGTTCCAAGTAGTAACAGAACAAAGTAAGTCCCCAAACAAAACAAAATAAAATAAAATGCACAAATCTATGTCTAATCAAAGTGAATACAGATAATCTCAGAGATGCTTCAGTAAGTTTTTTCCTAGGCCTGGGCACAATTCTTTCCCCTGGTACAGCTCTTGTTCTAGTTCAGGTGGTAGCTAGGGGATTCTTCAGGATGGCTCTCTTCTCTGTTCTGTTCCACCCATTTATATATCTTTTGCATAAGGTAGGAATCCTTTGTCCCTCTGGGTTCCCTCCCCCACCCACTCACTGGAAAAGCACCAGGTTAAAGATGGATTCAGTTCATGTGACATGATCACATGTCACTGTAAGACCCTAAGCCTTCATTCCTCCCAGCCTGACTCACAGGAAGGCTTGCCTGCAAACAGAGTCATCCAGTCAATTGTCCTGGTTGATGGGAGCCATTAAGATTCCAAACCACCATTAATGGCCCACAGTTTGCATGATTACAACAGGCCCTCAGAGTTATATTTCATATTTCTAGTTTCAGATACAAGAGTGATACCTTTATACAAATAGGATGATCACACTCAGTAGACAATAAGATTTGTAATGATACCTTACAAGAGACCTTCTGCATGAAGCATATTCCAGTTACATTATATTCACTCATTATCACATTTTTATAAAATCATATAGACTGCAAGGTCACAGCTACACCACTAAAATTAGCAGCAAAGATGGGGTAGGCACTGTGTGGATGTGTAGAGAGCCACATACTAGGGCTTTGGAGCGGAGCATGGAGCTGGAGCGCGGAGCAGCTCCGGAGCAGTGGAGCTGCAGGTTTTTGCCTGGAACTGGAGGGGAGCCGGAGCGCAGCTCGAAAGCCCTAGGGTTCAAGCACGTAGGGCTCTCTGTCTACTCTCCTCTCCTCAGCAGTGCTGCGGCGTCTACACTGCTCTTTATATCTGTTCTAACTCGGCACGCAGTGTCTTCACTCTACACGCTGCCCTAAGCGTAACTTTTGGACTGTCCTGGAATCTCACGGCTTCACACTTGGTACCTGTAGCTCTTTCAGCTCCTGAACTTTACAGATGGGAAGGAAACTCCTTAAACAAAAACTGATCAACTCGGATCATGTGGTCTCCCTCAGTCTTCCTATTGTGCGGTTGCTCAAAAGGTTCAGCTGCCCGTCAGAGTGCTTTAACCGATACAGTCCCTCCCATGGCGTTCTGTACATGGCCACTGCATGGTTAATTTTAAATCTTGCTGTAGGGAGTTTTTCTGAGTGCTTTGACATCAATGATCCCTAGTAAGGTTTCTAAAACGTCAGTGACTCAGTCTTTAATGCTAACTGACAGACCAGACTCAAGGTGGCTGTGAACTTTTCTTCACTGTTGCTTTGGAAACTCAATTTGATTCAGCTAAGCTGCCTTTTAAAGGCCTGGTGCTAGTTCCCCCACACACACACCCCGCAGTCCCGTAGATGCAAAAGAACCCACTCTCAAGTAGCCCATCCACACAGAGAGGAGTAATAAGAGTTTCACCTGAGCATTTATACAGATGGGAATTTAGTATTGGTGAAAGATGCGGGATTGACAAGGGCAGCGTCGAGTTTAGTCCTGCTTTTCCCTACAACAAATATAGTGGAAACAACAAACGTGTCATCTCTCCCTGGCCACCCCCATGTGCATTGGTCCTGTCCTGCCCTGCCCTGCTCTGCCCGCCTGTAGAAGTGACAACATGGGGAAGTCTCCATAGTATTAAAGTGCTTAGGTCCTGTGTTCATTTAGGACTACACAAGAAGTTATTTGAGAATAGCCATTTCTGATTAGCTATTCCTGATGATCTCTGAATTAGCTCAGTCCACTGCTTTAAATTCACACCCTACCTTAGTCTGGATATTTTGGATTAACTTCCATGTGCAGACAATCTTGGCCTCTCATGGCCAGGACTAAAAACATGATTTCATACAGCCAGGATCTCTTAAAGCTAAAAAGAAATAAGTCTTGCTACAGCCAGAGTTAAACAGGGGATCAGGCATTCCAGCAAGGATCCTAAACTCTTGAAACATCGATAGAAATACCCAACTGCCTGATCACAACAGAAAACACAATTGCCTGGTCAAAGGTCCTAACTGTCCTCTTACTTACACAGATTGGGTGAAATGGAGTGACTCTAGAGTTTCAAGAGTGTGAGAAGAATTGGCCGCACAGTCATTAAATGACGAAAGAAGCAGAATTTCTTCCTTCTAGAGTGTTGGGCCTGGCTACACTAAATTTTTATCAGGATAGCTAAATCAGTAAAGGGTGGGATTTTTTTTTATTTATTTTTTAAAAGCTAGGCTTGTGGGTGCAACTAGCCTAGCATTTCAATGGATAGTTTCCCAATAGGGGGCAATAGACTATGATAGTATGCTTAGGTAAAACTTAGGAATATAGATGACTCTACTTTCAAGAAGTGTTGATGAGAGAGGACGGCATGTGGCAGGAGGAGTATTGCACTGTCTTGGCTCATACTCCTATGCTGGAACGCTGCACAGGCATAAGGCACTTCATCCCTGTATAGTTGATTTCACTTTGCATATTTGGAATAAACTATACAGTAGATGCTTGCTAGTAGCAACATATTGGTGCCATTTTACTCCTAAGCAGCTGTTGCTGTTATCGGGAGTGTCTGACCAAAGGCGTAAGGAGAATTAAGAGTGTTTCGGAGGGAGTGAGACAGCCATGTTGTGGGGGGGGGGAACCCCAAGTTTTGGTGGAATGCAGCAGAGGAAACCTGCATTTGGCAGGGGAGCCTCCAGTGAGCAGAAAAGCTAAGCGAGCCCAGCTGCCTGGGAAAGGCTGAAGATGCTCCCACTGGCAGCTTCATGCTCCACCCTGGCGAGGGATGACTGGAACAATGCAGTCCAATGCAAAACAGCGCGCGCGCGCGCACACGTGCGCGCACACACACCCTGCTGCCAGCAACTGAGCAGTTCAATGGATGAAGATCGGGGTTCCTGATACTCCCTACTGCATTTGTCGGGCATTCTGGGTCTGCTAGGAAACTGTACCTTTCTCTGTGTGATTTGTGGCAATTTCTCTCTTTTCTTTAAGCTCCCCATTTTTCCCCATCTTCCCTAGTTGCTAAACATGATTATATGTTCTCTGTCCTCATTTCCATTTCAAGCTATTTTACAGTAACGTGCAGAAGTTTTGCACAGCATAACTGTTCTGAAGGCTTGCAGAATCTCCTTTTACTCAAATGATAGGAAAAGCTGTGTTCATTAAAACCAAAAACAGGATAGCACGAAAAACAGCCCCAAAGTAATCAAAACTGCAATTTGAAAGAGTGACTTTGAGTAAAGAAACCTGCCAAAGACAGCTCAGGGACAGTGTCCTGCAAAAGAAGTTGCGGTTTCATACACTCTATTTAAACCTGTCAGCTTTTCAAATAGAAAGAGGGCAGAGGGGTGATGATTAGAACTTCTAAAAGGGAAAACAGCAATCACTTTATAGCCTCAAATATGTAATCCCTCCCCGTGCCTCCTAAAGTTAGGACATTCTTCCTAGTATTGTTGTTCATCTTGGTGAAGGACACAGCCAAGCCACAATTTATCCACAGTTGCAGAAATGTCATGTAAAGTAAATGTCATCTTAATCTGCCTCCCTTCATTCGTTCCCTGTTTTTTTTTAGGTCTCCACTCTTCCTAATGCCTCATTTCTTTATTCTTCTGTTGCTTTTTGTTCAGTGCCTGTAATAGATTCATAGACTCTAGGACTGGAAGGGACCTTGAGAGGTCATTGAGTCCAGTCCCCTGCCGTCATTGTCCATCTAAAAATATTTTAGTGGGCTCCCCCTCCCGCAGCTGCTTTAAAACCCTCTCTCTTTCTTGGTCAGATTTCAGCTCCCCCCCGCCCAGTGTATTAGTATTAAAATAAATGAAGATCCACCCAGGTTTGCCGAGAAGTGGGCATGCGTTTTCACACCTATGGCTGCATGTTCCATCACTGCGATTGCATGAGTCTGTCAGAACTGTAACAAGTCATAGATTCCAAGGCCGGAAAGACCATTGCGATCATCTAGTCTGACCTCCTGCATGGCACAGGCCATAGAACTGCCCCCAAATAATTCCTAGAGCAGATCTTTTAGATCAACATGCAGTCTTGATTTTAATATAGTCATTCATGGAGAATCCACCACAACCCTTGGTAAATTGTTCCAGTGGTTAATTACTCTCATTGTGAAACAATTACACCTTACTACTAGTCTGAATTTATCTAGCTTCAACTGCCAGACATTGGAACCTGTTTTACTTTTCTCTGCTAGATTGTAGAGCCCATTACTGAATGTTTGTTTCCTGTATAGCTACTTATAGACAGTAATCAAATCACTCCCTAACCTCCTCTTTGTTAAGCTCCTTGAATCTGCCCCTAAGACATGTTTTCTAATCCTTTAATCATTCTCGAAGCTCTTCTCTAAACCCTCCCTAATGTTTCAACATCCTTCTTCATTTGTGGGCAACAGAACTGGACACAGTATTCCAGCAGTGCCAAATACAGAGGTAAAATAATTCCTCTAACTCCTCCTTGAGAGTCCTCTATTTAAGCAAACCAGGATCCCATTAGCTGTTTTAGCAGCAGCATCTCTTGGGAGCTCATGTTCAGCTCATAGTTCACCATGACCCCTAAATATTTTTCAGGGTCACGGCCAGGGCCGGCGCTTCCATTTAGGTGGCCTAGGCAATTGCCTAGGGCACCAGGATTATTGATGGGCAGCATTTTGCCGGAGGGGGCAGCAGGCGGCTCTGGTGGAGCTGCCACAGTCGTGGCTGCAGACGGTCGGCTGCTCCCGCGGCTCCGGTGGAGCTGCTGCAGTCGCGCCTGCGGGCGGTCCACCAGAGCTGCGTGAGCAGCCGACTGTCCGCAGGCACGACTGCGGCAGCTCCACCGGAGCCGCAGGTCCAGGCGACCGTCTGCAGGCAAGACTGCGGCAGCTCCACCAGAGCCACGGGGCGGCGAAATTGCCATGCGCCTAGGGCGCTAAAACCCCTAGCACCGGTCCTGGTCATGGCTTCCCAGGAGTGAGTCCCTGCAGTGAGGTGGAGTGGCCTCCCATGGACCCAGAGGAGGAAGGGTCACTCGCAGAGCCCTGGTGGGTGGAGCCAGGCCATGCTTACCCCGCCCACCAGAAGTCAGTGGGCAGGACAGGAAGTACAAAAGGTGGGTCTGAAAGCTCCCAGATGGGTTGCAGCCACTGAAGGAGCCAGATGCCTTCTGCCCGCTCCCAAACTGGGAGACTGCCGCGGATCCCTGCGATGCTGAGGACTGGCCAAAGCTGCTCCTGATCAAGCTGAGGAGAAGTTGCCAACTAAGGGCTCAGCTTACTGTTTATTTGCTGCTTGCCCAAGTGCAGATCCAAGCCACCGACCCTTCACTGCCCTGATTGCGGGCTAGAGACTGCCAACCAGAGCTACAGACTTAGAGCGACTCAGCTACTTCCCCAGCTGTGAGCAACACCCCCACAATGTAGTGAGGAGGGGGGGCCTCCCACTGACCCAGAGTGGGAGGAGCCACCGCTAACCCACTACAGTCCCCCATCCTGTATGATGGTATGAAGGGATGGTATGATGGGATAGCCTAATTTTGGCAATTAATTTTGACAACTGATCTTTGATTATCAGCAGGTAAGTATGCCCAGTGCTATGTGATGGGATGTTAGATGGGATGGAATCTGGGTTACTGCAGAGAATTCTTTCCTGGGTGCTGGCGGGTGAGCCTTGCCCACATGCTCAGGGTTTAGCTGATCGCCATATTTGGGGTCGGGAAGGAATTTTCCTCCAGGGCAGATTGGCAGAGGCCCTGGAGGTTTTTCGCCTTCCTCTGCAGCATGGGGCATGGGTCACTTGCTGGAGGATTCTCTGCAGCTTGAGGTCTTCAAACCACAATTTGAGGACTTCAGTAAATCAGACATAGGTTAGGGGTTTGTTATAGAAGTGGATGGGTAGGATTCTGTGGCCTGCTTTGAGCAGGAGGTCAGACTAGATGATCATAATGGTCCCTTCTGACCTTAAAATCTATGGAGTCTAAGTTACATTTAGCTGTATTAAAATGCATATTGTTGGCTTGTGCCCAGTTAACCAAACAATCCAGATTGCTCTGAATCAGTGACCTGTCCTCTTTGTCATTTACCATTTCCTCAACTTTTGTGTCATCTGCAAACTATCAGTGATAATTTTATGTTGTCTTCCATGTCATTAATATGATTCCCAATTTATGATTACATTTTAAGACCTATCAGTTGGACAGCTTTTAGTTCATTTATTGTGTGCCATGTTAATGTTATATCATTCTAGTTATTAATGAAAATGGCATGTAACACCAAGTCAAATGCTTTACAGAAGTCTAAATATACCAGGTCAACATTATTACCTTTATCAACCAAACTTGTAATCTCATAAAAAATCAAGATAGTTTGACAAAATCTATTTTCCATAAGCCATGTTGATTTCTATTAATTACATTACTCTGTCTCTTAATTCTTTATTAATCAAGTTCCATATCAGCCACTCCATTATCTTGCCCAGGATCGATGTTAGGTTGACAGATCTCTAATTACCTGTTAATCCTGGTTACCCTGTTTGAAAGCTGGCACAACATTTGCTTTCTTCCCCAGTGCACCAAGTCTTATTGAAAATCAACATTAATGGTCCAGTGAGCTCCTCAGCCAGCTCTTTTAAAACTCTTGAATGCAAATTATCTGGACCTGCTGATTTTAAAAATGCTTATCTTTAGTAGCTTCTGTTCAATATCCTCTGGAGATTCTAGTGGCGTGTGTCACTTTTACATTTTCAAGATTCTTTCTTGCAACCGTGAGGGCTAGAGGGCTAACTGTGAGGGCTACAAATGTTTGTTTATTTTTAATAAGTGAAAAGTTGGGATTCTGATGTAATCACATGACTGCAGTAGTTGTGTCTCTAGGCATGGACCTATAATGTGTATGACTTAATCTAGTCCTACCTGGATGCTGTCTGTGTAGGAAAGGATGATTTACTCTTATGCGTTTATACTGCTTCTAACAATATTTTTAGATGCCTGGTCTTAAAACAATTATTAAAATTTACACAACAGATATTTTTGTTTTTATACCTTATTACATTCATAAATCTTTCTAAATTAGAAAAATCTGGTTTGGTTTGTATCCAAATGTAAAACAGAGATTTCACAGGGGTAAACTATGACAAGCGGGACCCCTGTCCATCACAATTTGCTACCATAGTACCAGCAGATAGGGAAATATTGGGGTAGCAAACTGTGAGAGGGCAGTAAAATATAATACCTCTCCCTGCTGGTGGGAGGCTCTGGTGGGTAGCAGTTTATACTGGAGGAACTGTCAGCAAATACAACTGAGGGGTGGCTTGCCAGGAATTTTCCAGTGTTTGTGACACTACCTCATCCTCAGGCCTAAATTCTGCCCTGTGCTGCACCATCACACAATAGGGCATAAGGGATGATGTTCTCATACAACCATCAAGATGGAATCTCTCCGCAAGGAGTAAAACAACCCTGGGAGAGGCTACGCGTTAACACTCTGGCCCACGTGTCGGAGGTCCCTGAAGGGGCACGATGTGTAGGCAAGGAGTCATGACTAGCCCATGGTGCCATAGGTATCTAGCACATATGCAGCAGTCAGCACAGCAAACTCTAGAAAGGGGCAAACTCTAGAAAGGGGCATGCTCTTTGCTTTGAGGAGCAGCAAAAGATGTATATCCAGACATCACTCCCAGCCTTCCTCATGGAGTCCTACCTCAGCTAGCAGGAGACTTTTGCAAAGGATGCAGTAGCCAATTCCTCCCCACTGTGCCAGCAATGGCAGGATTTGGACTATACTATTCAGCTGGTTTTCCATACAGCAGTTACATGGTGTTTCAGTTTGAATGTACTGTGCAATGGCAGGGTAAAAGGAATCTGTGGATAAATTTCAGGTAAGATTTTTATCCTAACTCTGCAGATCATTAACTTCACTTTGTAACCCTTTAAAGACAAGGTCACCTTTTCATCTGTTGGGGAAAGTGCTCTTGCAAATAAGGTATTTGTTCAACGTCACAGATCTCTACTGATCCATCATTAATGCCACATTAGTTACTGTACCCACACATTTTATGCAGTAATTCATGTGATGCATTGTGATTCAGTAAGCAACAGGAGATAAGGCAGGCTACAATCTGGATAAATTTCCTTAGGTTTGCAGAACATATTTGCAGATTTATTGATCCTTGTGGGGGGGATGAACCTTTTCTTCACTTAACTATTCCATTATGGTAGGAGAGAATATGAGGTCAGGCTTAATGTATCCCAGTAGCTGTTAACTTTTGTTTCCCACGTACTGAAATGTGCTCACTCGTTCTTTCTCTCTCTCACACACATAAAAGGTCAAATTTAGCCTTGATCGACAGGGAAACAGCTCTGATGATTTCAGAGCCTTTGGGTACAAGGACGAAATTCTCCTATCTATGCCAGTGCTGATTATGGCCTATGATGTCAATGCAAATCACAGGGGAGGGTCAGTATAGCTCACCTTGTTCTAGAAACTGTGTTTTCTTCATCAACGACTAGCACCTGGAGAAGAAATCTTTATCGGCCTCGAAATTCTTATGCTGTACTATAAATAATTTATTGGGTTAATAAAATGCATCACACTGTTCCCCTTTCTAAACTTCCTAACTCTAAGCTCTGGAACAGGCTTCCAGTGGGGGGTTGTGGAATCCCCATCGTTGGAGGATTTTACGAATAGATTGGACAAACACTTGTCAGGAATGGTCTGGGTTTATGTGGTCTTGCTCTAGCGCAGGGGGCTGGACTGGCTGACTTCTCAAGGTCCCTTCCAGCCCTACATTTCCATGATTCTATGATTAATAGCAGTTTTTCCTCCCAGGACTTTTAGGACATGCAAATACTACAGTGAGAGTGTGTTATAGAACCTATATAGAATAGAAAGCATTGCTAACATAGTCCTTGGTGGGAAGGGCAACGTATTTCTGCATTTGGCAGAATTTAGGAAGAGTTAACAGTAAATAGCCCTTTTGCCATCCAGTGGGTTGGAGATGCGATGCTCAATGTAGCTTTCTTTCCTCGAGCAGACCCTCTTTTCTCCATCCTTCTAGAAGCCAGCCCCTCACTGAAGTAAATGAGGGCTGGAAGCAGAGTGGAGAGGGTAGACATTAGGGACAAATTCAGCTGTTCTAAGAGAGCGAGCCACCCATTGCATCCACTTACGGCAGATGTGGCTTTTTGTTTGTTTTGTTGCTTTTGTCTACTGTGTGACTTGAGAAAGTTTTTTCCTCTGGGTGGGGCTAATGGGCCAACAATATTGATAGAAAAGTCTGTAGATGCCCCACAAAATGAGTGGTGATAATACCTAGCTCTGTATAGTGCTTTTCATCAGATCTCAAAGCACTTTGTGAATGGGGTAAGCAGCGTTATCCCCATTTTTGCAGATGAGTCCCAGTCTAGTGCCTTGTTCACTAGGCCTTGCATAGTGGTGCTTATTCTTTGCAATAAAATTTTGTCTTCTGTAGAGTGAGGGGAGAATGCACAAAACTATGGAATTAGTACTGGGAAGGGGGGAGTCTGCCTACCTGTGATGTAGTGTAATGGCTTTTAGCTGAACCTACTGTGTTTGATTTAAAAACCTTCTTAGTTACTTAAGCAGCACAATAAACAGTGTGCAATAGTGGGCAAATGCAGTCCAATAACCTTTCCAGTAGTACTGCTGCAACATGAATGGGGTGTCTAAGAGAGGTATACAACTGATACTTTGTCTGGCCACGATGTGTGGCAATTAGACACCTTGATGCTGTTTCCACCTCTGCCACTCATAAACGATGTAAGTTTTGGCAAGTCACTTTCCAGTGCTATTCCTTGCTTTCCCCGTCACTACTTTGGGGACAATGTTACTTGCTGTTTTCTACCAAATGTAAAATGCTGTGATCCCAAACCACTCAGCACAAATCCTATCTGATTACAGCTGTGCAAATAATGGATTTTGCTGTTCACTGGCTGGCTATTGTGAAAAATTGAAAAAAAAATAGTTTTGAATCAAACTGGAAATGAATTTCTTTGAAATTTTTGATGAATCAAAAGTTTAAAAAATTGTTTCAGATTGAACTAAATGTTTCATTTTGATTTTGAGCTTTTATAACATTTTTAATTTATAAAATAAAATTAAAGAAAATTTTGAAACAAAAAGCCATTTAGAACTAAAAAATCAAAATGTCAGGAGAGCTCCAAAATGAAATGTGTCCATTTTTCAGAAATTTTTAAACTTTTTTACCAAAACAATTAGATAAAATCAACAAGAATTTGCAAAATGTTTCTGGGTCATTATATCATGGAGTCAAAGAATATAGGGTTGGAAGGGACCTCAGGAGCTCATCTAGTCCAACCTCCTGCTCAAAGCAGGACCAATCCCCAACTAAATCGTCCCAGACAGGGCTTTGTCAAGCCTGACTGTATCTGCATTTGTTGCAGGAAAAAAGTTTCAGCTGAAAAACTTTGCAAGCTCTACTTTGATTGAAGGCTCTATAAAAGTTCAGAGTACAGAAGTCAGGAACTGGAGCTGAGATTTCCAAAGCTGACTAGAGAATTTAGCCAGGCAACTCCCATTTTCAAGCTGGGTTCTTAACAATTCATTTGAAGTCATCTTATCTGGCTTGCCTTTTGGGGTCAGATAAAACATGATCTTAACCCAGTGTTGTGAACTACCTCTGAACATGCTGTACCATTCACATGCCAGCTTTGCCTCCTTAAATCTTCCATTGGAACAGTTGCACATTTCTCAAGCGGTGTTGCATCAAAGAAGTTCAGCTCTCATCTGAGCTGCCCTGGGGGCTAGAAATGTCTGACCTATTCAACTCATTTGGTACTTGAACAGTAAATTAAAGGTCTTCATTATCTTATTGGATAGTTGAATAAAACACTTTGAAACACTGGCATATTAGCAGCAATCAGGTTTTGAAAGGTCTCTTGTTGCTACAAGGAAATTAGCCTGATAAATGGCTCTTTTCAATTAAATAGCTATTTTTTCACAAGTAAGCCCAGAACGTATCATTTGGGGAAGATTTTTGAGTTTTCATGGAAGGTTTTTCTTAAAGGATTGATTTATTTAAAGAGGCTAATTGTAGCACAACATTGCAGCTCATAAACTGTCCCGAATTCATTTGCCTGAGAGAGATCTTCACCGAGGCCCTGTCGCCTAGTGGTTAGGGCAGTGGCCCATGAAATCTGTTCCCAGAGTAAGAAACAAGTCACTGTGTGACTTTGTGTCATTGACCACTCAGAGCTTCAGTTTACCCATCTGTAAAATGGGCACGATCATACTTGGATGTTAAGGGGCTTGTTTAGTTTTTGTAAAGTGTTCCACAATAATGAGAGAGTACCTTTCATCTGAGAATAAACTAATTAATGCTATTGAATCACTTCGACACTAGCTTGATGGCTTCCATCTTGGCAAACATTAGGGACTCACCTGGGGAGACCTTCTGAGCTAAAAGCATGTATCTCCATTGCCTAGCTAAAGAGCCAGGGTCTGTAGCAGGGGACTGTTACACACTTGTGTTCCCTCCAGATTGGGACATGTAAACACACACTGACCCAGGGGTTATAATTGCACTATGGAAATGTGAAGTATTTCTTCATATGCAGTGTGTATCTCCTGTACCAGTGCACAGTCTATGCATTTACCATGAAAAGTACACACTAGTACAAAGGAGGGAATAATAATACTTCTTATATGTTTGTCAGTAGATCTCAAAGCCCTTTACAAAACCTGATAAAACCTGCTTTGAGCATATTAATCCAAGATAGTAAAATTGTCATTGCATTGTCAATATTAAGATTCATATAGTTTATACTAATTTTAGATCTCAGAAGCTGATAAGCCTCCTGATTAGAAGTCAAGACATTATTGGTGAGATCAAAACAACACTGTTCTGATATCTGCAGAATGAGAATGAAGTGGACACATGTTTGCAGCAATATGCTATCGGACAAATCATGCGAAAGGGTTTCATTCTAAATAATGCTTGATTTATTTCCTGAAAACAGGATTGTATTGGCTATGAATTTAGGTATCGCATACTGAAATCTATCCTTAAACAATGCCAGATAACTGCATCTCTGCTTACTAAGCAGGCTAACTTTGGTAGTTTATGACATCAAAGGGACTTCAAAGGATTGAAGTCTCTACATAAAATAATAATATATCCTATAGTACTCTGGAGTAGGGGGTAGCTCATGTGATTGAAAATATTCCATTTTTAAAGAACATAGTGTTAAACCTGGGGAACTTTCATTTTGGGTAATTGCATCCTTTTTTCACAGGTTTGTGCAGGGTTGTGCCTCAGCTTCCCCATTTGTGGTCTGCACAGTACTTGGGGATGGAAGTTTCTGTGTCTTCCTTTTTTTACTTTTGTAAACCAAGATTGTAAGCTATTTGAAGCAGGAAGTGTAGGCTCTTAGTCCAAGGGATGCTGCTGTCTAGCTGAGGCGCACAGATGATAGTGATACAAATAAAAAAGGACAAGGATACAGTTTGAAACTGTTTTAAAATCATTTTATATATTCCACTTTTCTTCCTGAATAAAAACTCAGGGGGAAGTCTCAATTTATCTGTAGCCTTCTGTCTGGTCAGATGGGAGATTTGAATGCTAATGACAATAAGAGGGACCCAGGAGATTTTTTTGCATGTGGCTAATTGCCAGTTTGCCTGGTGAGCTAGGCACACTTTTTTTTCTTTAAATATCTCCCAAAGAGAGATGTCTACAGTCAGCCATATGAAGATTCACATAGCTATGTGGGCCAGCATCTCCAACTGAAAAGAAACCTTCAGGCATTCTCTTAAAGGCTTGGGAAATCTTGGCAGCTGATCAGACCAAACATAGAAACATAGCCAGGATGGCAGTTGCAATTTTGGAGAATACTAGCGGTAGAACTCCAACGGAGAAACCTTTTTATTTTAATGAGTCCAAGTGACTTAACTCACTGTCTCTCTTCTTCTTTCCCGTAGGCAGTGTGAAAGTGTTGCACTGCTGCAGAAGGTTCCTCTCTGGTATAGTGACCAGTCAGGAAGTATGAAAAATCAGGACAGGGGTGGAGGGCAATAGACACCCGTATAAGACAAAGCCCACCAAAATCAGGACTGTCCCTATAAAATCAGGACATCTGGTCACCCAACTCTCTGGCTTGACATTTGGGTTTGTACTGTTACCTATCACTTCAGTATCTGAGCACCTTCTACACTAATTAGATGGGTGATAGCAAAATCTTCAGCAGATTTTATGGATTCTTTGGCTCTTCTCCTTTTTTGGATTAAAGGAAGCTGTGCTGCTTAGGATGGGTTTGTCTTTTTAAGTGGGGAAGTGCCTGGTTAAAGTTAGGAGTGGTGTTCTTATAATGAAGGGAAAACATTATTGAAGAGGAAGGTTTTGCAGGATTTTCTATGGGTGATTGAGTTTCTGCATTTGTCTGATTTCCTCTGGAAGCTTATTTGCTCAGATAGCCTTGACTGAGAATGCCTTGCCTCTGACTGCTTCCTTCTGAACTTTATGATCCGCATTGTCCCAGAAGAGCTCAAGCATCTTAGTGACCATCTATGAAGTGTGGTTTGTAGCTGGGGCCTCATCCATCAATGGCTTTGAGGATTAGGACCAAGCCCTTAAACTGGCAGTGGACACTCTCTCTAAGAACCTGTTTCAGCTTCCAGAAGAAAAATTTTGAGTAATATATCAGCATTAAAGAAGGAATATGACTGCAGAAGTTTGATGATGTTTTAAAATACAGAAAAGCAATGCTCGAACAGTGCTTTAAAACAAGTTCTTTATAGCTGGTCAGCACCTTTCACCCCAAATGCCCTCAAAGTGCTTTGAAAACTATTTATAGGCATTTTTCTGTTTTCATGTTTTATAGAGCCCATTTTAAGGCTTTCTGTGAGTTACAAAATTATAAGAGAGCCCCACTGAAATATGGCTGCTGCTCTGGGGTGGAGTTGAGTGGTCCCATGACCCACAATATACTGCACAATGGAAAGAAGTGAAATTCTGCTCCAGAGAGAACTAAAGGGTGACTTGATTTGATTGATCTGGGATTTAGAGCCTTATCTCACACAATTGATCTCAACAGGAGTTTTGCCATGGGAGTACAGTCAGACCTTTAATGCTTAATTCATTCCAGTCTTCCTATGACTTCTGTACAGGCAGACTTCCTGTATCCATGTGTAAATAGAGCACCAGACTGGGACTCAGGAGAGCTGGCTGCCATTGCTATGGGCCTGCTTGGTGACCTTGGGCAACTCGCTTCATCTCTCTGTGCCTCAGTTTCTCTATTTGTAAAATTGGGTTAATGATTTATTCTCTCCTTTCTCAAGTACTTTGTGATCTACTGCTGAAAAGGACTATATAAGAACTAGGTGGTGGTGGTGGTGGTGGTTGCAGGATCAGGGCCTGATCCAAAGCCCATGGAAGTAAATTGGCGCCGTTCTATTCAATGCGCATCAAATCGGTCTTTGAGGCCCAGATCCTGTGCTGAGAACAGTGCAGAGCAGACCCACTGTGGGCTCTGTGTGGGCAGACTCCTGTGCCTGCTAGAGTACCACTGAAGTCCAGTGAGTGCACTGAAATGCAACCACAATGCCCTCTGTGCAGTATGGCTTGTGAAGTGGTGCAGTCCTTCAACTCTTTCCCTCCTTGTGCTGAGGACTGACTTACCTGAGTAGTCTCATTGATTTTAATGGGGTAGTCTGCAGGATCTGGCTGAGGGGATAATGCCATGTTATTTTATGTTGTATATGTATGGACTGTAACACATGAGAGGAGCCACTTCCACAAAGGTTTATATGATTGATTACATGGTTTGAAATCCAGTGTGTAAAACAATTGCTGCATCCTCAGCATTCGCTGCATCCACAGTATTTGTACATAAATCACATTTTTGTCTCTCTGTAGGAGCAGGTAAGTGACTCACATTAAACATGATTGTGAGAATAAGCTGTTGAGATTTGAAATATCATCATAACTTCTTATTTAGAGCTTCCAAATTCTTCCCACCACTGGCTTTTCTGGTTCGTGGGATCTTGTAGCAGTCTTTCAGGCCCTGTCTTACTTTATATCAGTGGTTCTCAACCTGTTTACCATTGTGGGCCGCATATCTAGCTCTCTGAGAGTTATGTGAGCTGCATCCACACAATATATATACTACCTGTATGTCCCTGAAGATATCATATGTGCTGTTTGGGCCGCAGGTTGAGCACCACTGCTTTACATACAGGCTTAACTTTATATAAGGGAGTTGCCTCATTGCAGTCCAAAGGACCACTTGTGTATTTTTTGTTGTTGTTGGATCCGGGCAATTTAGGGTGACCTGATGACCTGATTTTATAGGGACAGTCCCGACTTTTGGACTTTTTCTTATATAGGTGCCTATTACCCCCCACCCCATCCTGATTTTTCACATTTGCTGTCTGGTCCCCCTAGAAATGTTTGCAAGAATTGCCTGTGTGTGTGGTGAAAGAGAGTGAGGGTATATGCACATGCATTGTCAGCCGCCTGAAAACTACAGCAAAACCTAGGGGAAGATGCTTCCAAAACTGCCACAGAATAAAACTCAAACACACTTCCCGCGGTAACTCCGTTGAGAGCTCTGGAAAAACGCATGGGACGTCTTTGTTCTCGCTCTGTATTAAACCCATGGAAGCCCAAGGCTACAAGTTTCCCCCCAATGGACTACAACTCCCAGCATGCACCAACCGGAGAGCGCATGCCCAATGGAGGTCAGTTTGAGTGGCAAGTTGTTTGTTACACTGTAACACCAGCTGCTTTCTGCACTCTGGAGCTTTTGCTGCCTCTGAGCTCCCTTAACTCCTTTTGCCTCTAGTCCCTTGCTTAGCTTCCCCCTCTCCCCGTTTTCTCTCGCTTTAGATCTCTTTCTAACTTTCACATCGGTTTCTCCCACCCCCCCTGCTCCCTCCCCTTTCCTGGAGTCTTAAAGGGGGAGAAGAAGAAAATAATTTGAAAAAAACCTCCAATTTTTTTTTTAAAATTATTAATAAAAAAATTAACCTTCAACATAAATGAACTACAAATGAGAAAAAGGAAAAGATGGAGCTGCACATTTTAGAGCACAGGCTCAAAGTAGCCAGCATAGCCAAGGAGAGCATCCAGTTGTTTACCTATGGATTAATCAAACTTGCTTTCCTTTCCTCCAAGACCAGGTAAGTGCCAGATAAATAAGGGGAGTAAAATGAAAGATAAAAGAGCCTGCAAGTGAGATCACATTCCCGTGGCTAATTCCATTGCAGAAGCCAGGCTAGCGAGGGGAGGAGGGAGGTGGAAAACAACTTGGTTCCTTGGCATTTTTTTTTCTTCCTTGTCTCCAAACGTTGAGGGGGAGGGGGTGTTTTTTATTTTATTTTTTCTTTGCTTTTTTTTTTAATATATTTTTAAAGAAAACCTCAGTCTGTCTGTCCCCTTGTTTTGTTCTTTTAATATGCATATGTCGCCTGGGAGCTGCTCCTTGTAAATGAATGGATGAATGAAAACAGGTGTGGGGAATGTGCGGGGGGAGGAGGGAGGCCATGGAAAGTTTGTCTTTTAATTTAAAGAAAAGTAAATTAAAAAAAGGGGAACGGTCTGTACAACAAAGACGAGAGCAGAAGCAGAAGGAGTGGTGTGGGATTTTTTTTGTTTTCCCCAGCACGTATTTGAAACAAACACCCGTTACATGATTTGCTCTTTTAAGGGTGCTTTTAAATGCTGAGTACTCTGGAGAAAGAAGGGATTGAAGAACATGCATTGTTGCAATATTACAGTCTTGTATTTTATTATTTATTTATTAAGCATTGTGGTTTGTGAGAGATATCTGAAGGGGAAAAAAATGCAGTGGCAGGCAGTGTGTGAGAATATTTTGTTTTTCTTCTTATTTTGACCAGTCTATAAAAATACATGTGTATTCTGCCAAGGCGCCTCAGAGGAAAAACAATTTAAATTGCAAGTGCATACTATATCTATATAAAAATATAGTCAGGTTGTTGACATTTGTTGGTTTACATGGATAGAGTGGGAGGTAAATAACCCAAACTCTTTTTCAGTTTTCTGAGCCTGATAATTTGTATTTCACTTCTCTTCACTGAATCATCCCAAATTGCATTTATGTTTAAAGACAGGGGACTTTTGCAGGCAAGAAGAGAGAGAATAAGTTAGCATTATTTTTCTGAATGGTTTCATTCCATTCTGTAATGCAATCTGCTCTCTTCAATAATGCTTAGGGATGAATGGACCTGTTTGTGGTGTAATTTGATTGCAGTCCCTTATCTCTTACAGTTAAACTTCTTGCATTGAAATTTCACTCTGATTTGTGGCTCATCCCAATTGGCTTAACACTGGCATTGTTTGCTGTGTAATGTATGCCAGCACCATGTTTACTGCTGCCTCTGAATACTCAACAGGGTATTAAAGGCTTAAATCTTATATGTCTTTTTTAATGTACAGTTTCATTACTAATTAAAAGGGACTGCTAACCTTTGTTCCATTTAATTGCTAATCAAGTCACTGTTTTCTGATGCTTCATGTCAGCATTAAAGTCTTCCATTGTTGTATGCAGTGTTGTTGTAGTCGTCTTAGTCCCAGAGATTAGAGAGAAAAGGTGAGTGAGGTGGTATTATTATTATTATTATTATTATTAATAATCTTTTATGTTATGTTAAAGTCAACATTTTGCACCTTTAAATCTGTGGCTCCTAACAAACAGATTCTTTTTCAAGTTCGAAGATTGTCCAGTTGTTTTCCAGCTTAAAGTTACATTTCTTGTCCACAAAATTTGGCAACCATGAATAAATCTAGGGTTGCAATATACGTCTCTTGCGTGTGTGTGCAGTACTGTATCTTGCATTTGGGTTGTACTTTATCAACCTGCAGGTTTCATACTGTTGCCCATCACTATGGTATTGGAGCACCTTCCATGTATAATTAGAAGCAATAGCAAAGTCCCTAAGAATCTTGATGGAGTCTCTGGCACGTGTCACTTCTCAGGGTCAAAACTCTGCTTGGCGAGGATTTTATGCTTTGTTTTTTAAAAGATTTCATTCATTCCCTCGTTTTTTTAATATACATATTCCTGCTGTTGGTAGGGATTTAGGAATAGAAGGTGGCGGCATGTAATGTCAATCTTCTGGTGACGCACTCCTTAAGTAGTGTTTTCTTTATAGAGTGTTACCATGCTTCACAGGTGCTTAGGAAATCGCGGTCCTTCCCACAAGGAGCTTCTGTTCTGATAGAGGTAGCCCTCACAATGAAGGATCAGCCATGAAAGTGGGAGCAGATAACTGGGTTGATCTATCAACAGACTTCCTCTCCCCGTTCTGATCTTCTTTAAAGTGAACATGATGATGGCTTGATGATTATGAGCCCAAAGCTCTCTACTTACCCACAGGACAGAGTTCCTACTTCTTCCCACTAGTGTTACTGAACCTCATTTTGGAGCGACCAATCTAGAGGATGAGTAGGAAATTGAACCTCCACACCCATTAAGTCTTTGTACAGAGATATTAAGGGTGCCAGTTGCTGTGGTAACCTTTGCTATCTGTGTATGTGTCCATTGAGACCTCAGAGTGAGTCTTCACCTTTGCTGCCATATTGCCGTTAAGCGGTGATGACTTTTGGTACACATTGGTCTGGGATGGATTTGAGCCAGGGACCTAGTAATGAAATGATCAGTATCCTGAGATCGGTACTTTTGAGCTCTTCAGACTCCCTCTCACAGCTGGATTCTCATTCTGGGGGAAGATGAGTGAATGGTGGTGAATTCTGAAGCATACATCTGACCCACTTGTAGCACATCCTAGTTCTCATGCCTTCATTCATTATTCTTTTACTTGAGCTCGCATTACAGTAAACACATTTATTTTTAAAAAGAAGTAACCGTGGAAGTAATCTGATGGCTATGAGTAAGAAGGCAGTTAATGAAAAGAGAGAGTGAGACCCAGTCTGAACATGGGATGAACGGAGGCAGGCCTTTTTCTTTTTTTTTAATAAGTTGTTTTAAAATTAGCAAATGTTGATTTTGAAATGGCAGATGGGCAAAGGGTAAACAACAGCAAAGCTCTCAGATCAAATACAGTGTGAAAATATATCTAAGAGCCAGGTCCTCAGTTGATATTAATCTCTTTAGGCCTACTGTCTTCAATGGAGCTACACTGAAATATGAGTCAGATTCGTAATTGGTATAAATTGGTGCACTGCAATGAAGTTGGTAGACTTACAGGAATTCACACCAGCTGAAGATATGGATCATGTATTTTTAATGGCACAGTTGAGATCTGCACATACCAAAACTGAGATCATCACAATTTTCCTGCAGTTACCTTTGATGTTTCCCCCATTGTTTGCTGTTCTCTTTTTTGCATCAGGTCTAGGCTTGGAAGAATTAGGTTTTTTGTTGGTAAACATTAATTGCACCGTACACACACAAACGAATGAAAAAATATTTCTATCAATGATTATCAGAATTTGCAGATAGGTAAAGTAAGAAAAATGCTGCATGAAAATTTCTTAGTTTGATTTCAGAGTATTTACTTTATATATTTTCGTGTGTGGTTGACAATTTTTGTGTTAATGGTTATAAAAGTTTAAGTCTTTGAATCTGTGTCTACTGTATTTAAATAATTATTTTCTGATCTTTCCTATTGTCTGACCTCCCGCCCGTAATTTTCCACAACTATGAAAATGTAAATTGCTAAAAATTAAAAAATGTTTAAAAGCCATACTTTTGTGCAACTGTGAAAATTTCTATCAAGACAAATCTTTTTTTAAAAAAAGTTTAAAAATAAACATCAATATTATTCATCAAAATTAAAAACCAAAAAAACCTGAATTCTCCCAAGCCCAATTGTGTCTAAGTTTCTCTTGTAAACTTCTCAATGGCAGGAACCTTCTGTGTTTGTACTCTGTAAAGCACACAGCATGCTTTTGGGTGCTGCAAAAATCACTACCACCACTGCTAAATCACTTAGTTTTAATATTGCACCCTTTCCCCCTTTCTTTCCTTTTGTGTATGTTGTCTTTTTCAAGTGCGAGCTCTTTGGGGAGCTGGTTTCTTGTATGTCTGCAAAGCACCATGCACATTTACCTGTGTGGTGCTGTATAAAGAGCAGCTTCTATTCCACCAGCACCAAAATACCCCCCACCTTCATCTCCTATTCCTGCTGCGGTGGTAAAAATTAAACTGTTCCTTACAATGAGGTGATGCACCACGAGTGACCTGTAGGAGGGCTTTCAGTTTAATAAATCCTATTCACTGGTTGATACGTTGCCCCGTTGGTCACCTTCGCTTGCCTCCTGATTCAGATGTTCTAATTACATCCTCTCCTGTCCAGGAGTTAGAATCTAAATACCCACTCTAAGCGCTAGCAAGGAAGGTAACAGGGAGAATGTCTTTCGAATGAGTTTAAAAATAGAATCACAGAGTTGAGTTTGAGTCTTCTGAGACATCTAGGAATGAGGGCCGTGGTAATGGGTGTCTCCCAAACCTTTTGAGCAAAGATTCATCCTGGAATCATGATAATTAGTCTGATAAGTCCTTCCCTTCTTATCATTCATGATCCAATGCAATTTTGCAATGTCTTGAGAGTTTATATATAATGTGTGTATAGTATACATATGTGTCTACATATGTTTTATTGCTCTTGATATTTGTAACTTCTGACCAGTGCTTCACACTATCAACTTTCTGGGGTCAATAGGTCAACACGTACCTTTGGAGTTGTCAAGTGGCTAATTAAAAAGATGATTCATGGGTGCTGGTTTTTCAGGAGGGGTGAAGTAAGCATAAGATGATCTTTTACCCTGCCAAACCCCTCATCTGAGACATTGGCCATGCAAGACCATGTGACAACTCCCAAATGCAAAAATGAGAGAGACCAGAAGAAAAATGAGTTTGAGATGAGGTAGGTAACATTGATGGGATTAATTTATTGAGTCTCTGTAAAGATTTCTAAACCCATCAGTTGCCTGATTTTCTGCTGCCAAGGTTTAGTAGTGAAGAGTGAAATAAGCCAGTGTGTGGGTCCAATCTGGGTCTGGAATAACATTACTTTATAATCAAGGTGAAGTTGAAAGGTATTGACTTGGGGTGGAGGGTATGTTTACAAGCCAAAAGATTTATTTATTTATTTTGGGGGTTTTGTTTTTAAACTTTGGCTACTGAAAATGTAACAAGGAGACCAGTACAACAAACTACATATCTGTGTCTAAATTGATTTCTCATTGGGGAAACGAAACAGAGGGCGCTTTTTAGTAGAGATGTGAGTTTATTCTTTGAACTAATCTTAACAGGCCTGCAGATGAACAATTTGTTGGTGCTTTGAGTATAAATGTCTTCTCTTTGCACTGTCACTTGTTTTCTCATAAATGTCTGGGCTGGACATAATTTAATGGAAGATGGTTTAACACTCTCAAGTTTCAAACCTTGTGATGGGGTAGTGTGAAGAAGATGTTCTAGATGTTAGGAACTGGTATTCAAGAGATTTGTGGTCCATTTCTAAATCTGCCATTGTGTAGCCCTGGGCAAGTCACCTTCTTATGTCTCATTCCCTGTTGTGGGCTACATTAGAGTGGGGGTTCGAACTGTTCCCATAGCTGAAGTCGAAGCATCTTAGTTCAACTTACCTGGTCATCCTCATGGCGGTGAGTCGACTGGCACAGCTCCTCCGTCGACGCCGCTTACTCCTCCTGCCGAGGTGGAGTATGGGCGTTGATTAGTGGATCAATTTATTGCGTCCAGACGAGACACAATAAATCAGTCCCCGATGCATCAAACACTACCCACCGATCCGGCGAGTAGTATAGACATACCCAGAGATACTGTCTGGCTTTTGTCAAATGCTAGATCCTCTATCCAAAGTTCTTACTGCTACTCAATGACTCTTATTTCCAGTTACATAATTCTGTATGTTCTAGGGCAGTGGTTCTCAAACTTTTATACCTTTCATGTACCAAGTCTCTGAGTGTGACCCCCTTGTCCGCCATAAATTAAAAACACTTAAAAAATATATTTAACACCATTATATGTGCTGGAGGAAAAGCGGAGTTTGTGGTGGAAGCTGACAGCTTGCCACCCCCCATGTCATAACCTTGTGACCCCCTGAGGGGTCCCAACCCCAAGTTTGAGAACTCCTGTTCTGGGATCACCAAAAGACTTCTACAGATAAGAGGGTACATTTAATCTCAAAACATTGGGAGGGAGTTGGGCTTGTTTGGGTTCCGTCTCTTCCCCTCACCCCCCCACACGTATATTGGTATGGAGGAGATTTTTCAAGGACCTGTGTGTGACATCAGAAATGTAAGGACTATGACTTATCAGTCTAATCTGTCTCTGCACTATCTACTATGACTATACATTGTTGAGGCATGGGGATGGTGGATAGGTTAGGCCCTTAAAGGCTCATGGAGAAATGGCTTCTTCTTTCCTCCCATTCCACCCCCTCCTCCCCCCCACCCCGAGTTCAGCGATTCCCCATAGCACTCGGCCATATGCCTCTGCATGCTCTGACTGCTGCCAGGAGCACTGGCTGTGTACAGTACTGAACTCAGCAGGAGAGGCCCAGCACCCACTATACAGCAAGCAAGTTTGGAATGAGCAGAAGGAGCAGAGAATGAATTTCACTTTGCCAGCTTGAGAACATGGCTCTGTAACCAGGAAGAGCAGCCATTTATGCTTATGAAGGGTAAACTCCATCGACTGCTCTTAGAGGACATTATCCAGTGTTTATAATACTTAAGACCTTGGAAATAACAGGTTTCCTCCCTGCTGATCTGGTATTTTTTTTTTTATAGATTATCTACAGACATTGTTTCTCATCCACCTCCCTTCCTCTGTTCTTCTCACATATGACCAATGTGTCAATGTTTGTTGTTAGCGTTGCCTGAAGCCTTGACCTGTCAATCCTCTTGCAAGTTGAGCCATGTACGATCATGTCTATACTGGAGAGCTTACAGAGGCGCAGCTGCACCGCTGTAAGATCTTGCATGTAGCCACTCTGTGCTGACAGGAGAGAGTTCTCCCGTCAACGTAATTAAACGACCACCACCGAGGGGTGGTAGCTCTGTCAGCAGGAGAAGCTCTCTGGACAGTGACACGCTGGTGAAACTTGTGTCGCTTGGGGAAGGTGTTTTTTCACACCCCTGAAAGACGTATGTTTTGCCGAGGTAAGTGGTAGTGTAGACATAGCCTAAGAAGTAGGGAGGAATGCTTAGAACCTGCATGGAATTCAGCTGAAACATTGGAATCTCCAGCTTTGTGCCATGAAGCTTTGTGTTGTTGGAGAGAGATGCTGTCTTCCAGACATCAAGTAAACCTGACGTTCTGACCAGTCTTTGTCATTGACATAGGGCTGTTGAACCCAGGCTTCTTTCTAGATTTGAATTTGGGCAACCACATTCTGACCATCTAAATTCCCGCTGTAGTTTCAAATGAATGTTGTATTCTTCTACGCTTTCTATCCTAAACTGTTTGCATTGGCACAGCTGCTGCTGTGCCCCACTGCATTTCCTTGGTGTGCGTGGTGCAAGATTAGTAGGGTAAGTTAAATGCTCAGTGATGTGTGAACCCTGTCTTCCTCATTGAAATATTCTTAGGTTTAATGTTTGTTCAACACTTTGAAGTGTTCAGATGGTGTGTGTGTTTGTGTGTGTGTAATTGAAAAATATCTCTTCTGATTTCTATCTGCTCCCTCTGCTGGTTGGATGTCTGAGTCTTCAGCAACAGAAGAACAATATTGTATAACTTATTGTGGACTGAATAGAGACGCTGGATTTATGACTTATTCCAACAATCTGTAACCCACTAATAACCCCTTCTTCCAGCTGCTCCCTCCCCTTTCCTTTCCTTCCTATGACTGGAGGGATGTTAACAGGACACTTCACCTTGAAATGTCCCTTAAAATGTATGTTAACTACTTAACGCCAAATAATCTGTTCCACCTTGTATTTAGCAGTGACATTCTGGGTTAAGCCATGTCTACCTGTACAGCGTTGAAGTGGCACAGCTGTGCTGATACAGCTACGCCGCTGCAACATATCTGGTGAAGACACTCTATAGTGATGCAGCATAAGCTATGTCTGTGAGAGAAGCTCTCCTGCTGACATAGCACTGTGTACATGACTGCCTATGTCGGTGTAACTTCTGTTGCTCCGGGATGGTGGAATATTCACACCCTTGAATGACATACGTTTTGCCAACATAGGCAGTAATGAAGACATGGCCTTAGTTTCCCAGACTGGAAGAAGAGCTGGGTGTAAGCTCAAAAGCGTGTCTCTGTCTCACCAACAGAAGTTGGTCCAATAAAAGATATTACCTCAACCATCCTGTCTCTTACATGAACAGTGACTGTTGTGTTTTTATGACGACTTCTTAGTGACAATGTTGTCAAGTTTGTTTGTTTTTTAGAATCAATAGGATATTCCCTCAATGTATTGTACTTTTGATTAGGTCTAGTTTTTAAGGCCTAGACCTATTTGACACTATCCCATTTCTGTTTTATAAAAATATAAACCATTCTGTTTTTTTTTTACAGTGGAATTACCTGCTGGGCATACTAATACGTTTATTTAATACCTCATTTCCTACTAGTCTTGATTGCCTCAATGTTACTGTTTTAATGCCTTTGGACAAGCATTGCCATTTCTTTTTTCAGAGGAAACACAGCACAGATTTGTTCTTTTACTAATGTTGGCAATAAACAAACTCCAGCTCTGATCTGCTGATAATTGAACGCTGGTAAAGGAAGAATTACACAACAAGAATGTTAGTGAGGAAATAACTCTATTCATTTCGGTTAAAAATCAACAGAGCAAAGCTTGTAAGTAGCAGTTGTCATTTCTAAGTAGAAATATCTTTCTTTTCCAGAGCTCAGCTCGCTTTTGTGTAACTAATTAGAAGATATCATTATTAAGAGAGAGAAAACAATTGACAAACATGTTTCATTATAGCATAAAGGCACTAAAGATTGTTTGGTTGCAAAAGAGATCTAATTTCCTGTTTGTTCCAGATCTTCTATGGAAAACTTAATGTACTGGCTATGGCGACTAGAATCTAAGTTCACTTTTGAGGTTTGATGTATAATAAACATTTTGTACTGCTTGATACAAAGATTTATTCTGCCATCCAAATAGAGCCATTAATGCCTTACAGGCCAGAATTCACTTCCTCACTTTCATCTGTTAAATATATGTAACTAAAGATTAAATAAAAGCTTGCAGTTTAGAAGCAGTCCATCTTAGAAGGCTTGTGCTAATAATGTTGAGGTGTCAAAAGTGCTGTTTAGCTCAAGCTGGTAGAATCTAGAAATGATGAAGTCTAGATTCATGCAGTAGTCAAACTATTTGGAACCATTTTTGGGGTGTCTTTGGTGAACTATACTTTTAGTATTATAGAGATCTCTAAGGACCTGCCTGTCTTGATGGGCAGAAAGCCAGCATACTTCAGTCATGATAGACCACCTGAGTAAGCTTAACATGACTGCAAATGTCCATTTAAGATGCAGACTAATATGAAACACTATATAACTGCAGGGAGATGTCAGGAGGGACCGAGGAACTGCAGGCTGTCATTGTCAGTGAACTCCACAATCAATCTGTACTGAGGTGTCAAGGAAGATAAGAAAAAGCTGCTTATATATGTGTAGATTTGTTTTTTAATAAATGTAATTCCAAATGCATTGTGGGTATTTTTCTCGTTGCAAAGTTTGGGCACCTCTGCTAGAGATTTTCTGTAACTGTGTATTGAAAATAGTGCCAGCTAAGTTATAAAATGTAACTTTAAAGTCTTCCTTATAAAGTACTGAAATAGGTGGGTTGATTTTTTTATTTGTTTTTAAATTCGTTTACTTGCTCCCAGTGGAATTTCAGAACCTAGACGTTCTTGCTCGGTCTGTCTCTGGGGATTCACAGGTATTAATACTGAAAATAGGAATGTTTACAAGTTGGGAGGTGGGTAAGCCAGTTAAAACTCAGGTGTGACTGTCTGTCTCTGAATGTACCAAGTTGTAAAGAATGTACAGGCTTTATGAAACTGTATCTGGGGCAACGTCACTGTCTTTCTGACCCAGGGTTTTTCAAAATAGCAGCATGTGCCAAATGATCTTGGTCACAGAGACACCTGAATATTCCTCCCAGTTGTAGGTGGAGGAAGGACTGTCCATTGGTCAGGGTATCAATTTAGAATCCAGCTTCAGTCTTCTAGTCTGTCACAGACTTCTGCGTGACCTCGGGCAGCTAACCTAGTGCCAGATTTTTCAAGGTATTTAGGCATCTAAAATTCATTTGAAGTCAATGGAAGTTCAGCACCGAGGCACTTTGGAAAATCCCACTAAGTGGCTGTTTGAACTTTCAGATGATTAAATACCTTTAGAAGTCTGGTCTTCAGTCTCTCTGGGCCTTACTCCGCCATCTGTAAAATGGGACTGATAGCACTGGAGTGCTGTGAGGATGAATACATTAAAGACTGAGATGTGATTAGATTCTATGGGGAGGGGACCATATGACTATTTAACGTAGAGAGGAACTCCTGTCCCCTTGTCTTGTTCACAAGCCAGACCATGTCTTAAACAGCGTTTCTGGCTGGCTTATGTGTGAAGTTGTGCACACTTAGCTAGTTCTCTCCTAAAGTTGCATACGGTTATACTGAGGGTGAGAGTTAGAGGCAAGGCCTTTAAAAATACTTACTTAGCTGTCTGTGGACCAAAGAAAGATACATTGAAACATCAGTACATTTTGTATTTGTATTTCTAGAAAGGCCTAAATTTGGGGGCAAAAGTTAGCAGTATCAGTGGAGACTGAAAATGCTTCCCTGTGAATAAAATTGACACATTATTCTGGATTTCTGCTGTGCAGTGTGGAGTTGGGATTAACTACATTGTGTGTAGGAAGATGGTAGTTAGTAATGGGATAGAAAAATGAAAATCCTGATGACCATCTACCTGCAAAGACAGCACATGATTCCCAGAACAAAGGATGAATCAGAGAGGCCTAGTAATTCACAAAGTGTAGTTGTTTCATTGAATCTATACTTACACCTTTTCATATGATGTAGGAAATATTTTTTTCTTTTCGCTTTGTATCTGACTGACATGCAGATGTCATAATATTCTGATGGCTTGATGACTGCCATGAACAAATCTCTCTGAAAGTACTGAGCAGAGTCATATCAATTGACTGCCGAGGAGGTTAGAGAGAATGTGGGTTGACCTGGCACCTGACTTGATTGTTTTCCTGGAGAAAACAGAGTGACGAGGTACAGGTTTAGCCAAATTGATCAGCATAAATGTCTCAGAACCACTTGTCTGAGTCTCAACTCAGGACTTCGAAAGTGAATCCCGTAGTGGAATCTTGATACCTTGGGATCTAGTGCTGTTGTACCAACTCCAGGTCTGGAGTCTGACTTTCTCCATACAAAATGCTATTTAAAAAAGTAGAAGTAAACTTTAATGTAACTTTGAGCTGTGTGTGGTTCCCTGTTACCACACAGGCATGTTGAGATGTTCTTGTTATCACTGGATGTTTGTTTCACTTGGTGTTACTTAATGATACTGGATGGAAAATATGGCTGTTAATCTCCATTAAAAATGCAAAAATATTTTCCAGCTGAGATTACACAACTTAACCGTTGACTTTGGAACTGGAATATCAAAGCAAGGCTGGAGGTATAAAAATGGGAAGGGGAAGCTGCCTTGTTCATAGTTTTTCGGGCCTTTGAGTTTCCTTATGATGGCTTTGCATGACTCTAGTTCCTAAGCTGTTGAAAAACTAGCATATGCTACAGAGCATTTTCAAGGCTGCTATCTTAAACCAGAGGTCAGCTCAGGCCCTAGCTTCCTGGGCATTGGACTAGTATAAAGGAGCTTTGAGACAGAGCTCTGGTGCAGAGGGTCTGTGTCTGTTTCCATACCTGTGAAATGGGGGTAAATGTTATCTCTATCTCACTCGTATTGTGCAGATTGATTGATTACAACTTGAAAAAGGTCTATACTGGTGTTTTTCTTACTGCAGTTGACCACAATATTAGCCAAACTAACTAGTTAACCCTTCCTTGGAAGTTCTATTTATGTATTTGATGTAATTTAGCAGCAAATATGATGTCTGCACTACGTCCTATTCTATCTTGGTTTGGCTCTGCAATGGTATGCCTGTCAGTAATAATTGTCCTTTGGTTAATGCAAACTACTTGAAACCCTGGCCCTACTATGCTAACAGTCAAGTGTTGAAACTACACTTCACAGAGAATGCTTTCCTTAGTTTTTCTATTGGAAACAAGCTACTCCATGTTCACATGTTTCCTGGTGGTTATTGTACTTCTTGTGTAGGCATTCGGTCTCCTTGTAGTGACTCACAAGCTAAATGAGAGTAATCAGTGTAACACTGTTGCAAAAAACACGAATATCGTTCTGGGATGTATCAGCAGGATTGTTGTAAGCAAGACATGAGAAGTATCTCTTTCACTCTGCTCTGCCCTGATTAGGCCTCAACTGGAGTATTGTGTCCAGTTCTGGGGGCCACATTTCAAGAAAGATGAGGACAAATTTGGACTAAGTCCAGAGAAGAGCAACAAAAATGATTAAAGGTCTAGAAAACATGAGCTCTGAGGGAAGATTGAAAAAACTGGGTTTGTTTAGTCCGGAGAAGACTGAGAAGGGACAGAACAGTTTTCAAGTACATAAAAGGTTGTTACAAGGAGGAAGGTGAACATTTTTTCTCCATAACCTCTGAGGCTAGGACAAGAAGCAAGGGGCTTAATTGGCAGCAAGGACTGTTTAGGTTGGACTGGAAGAAAATCTTCCCAACTCTCAGGGTGGTTAAACACTAGAACAAATTGCCTCCTGAAGTTGTGGAACCTCCATCATTGGGTTTTTTTTAAGAACAGGTTAGACAAACACCCGTCAGGAGTGGTCTAGTTATTACTTAATCCTGTCATGAGTGCAGAGGACTGCACTAGAAATCAGTGTTTCCCCCATAGCCGGTCTGTGAGATCACCCTGACAGTTTAGGAAGGCAGCAAGCCAGTCCCTGGTATCAGAAAGGTTGAAAAGCACTGGGCTAGATGATCTAGTGAGATCCCTTCCACTTCTGCACTTCTGTAATTCTGTGGTTGGGAAAGCCTTGTGCCAAACAAAGGATAAGATTCTTTAAGGAAAGGGTTTGAATATTGTTGTCGCTCTACAAATCAGTAGTTCTGAAGCTGTCACAGCTGAGTAAAACTCTACTTGTGTCTCCTTTGTGCAATTATTGGAAAGGGGCCTGGAATGAATGATGCACAAGGAGTCTTTCAGCCCTACGATTTAGGAACTCATGTTGGTTCATTAAAGGCCTGAGCCTACGCTCATTGAAAAGACTCCTGTTAATTTTGGTGGAGGTCAGATCCATTCATTAGACAATAATTTAAATATGAAAAGGTCCCCAAACTATATGATCAGTGACGGATCACTTATTACTTGATTTTAATGGTCCCGTGAAGCAAAGTGTCTATTTGAATGGGCTTCAGATTGTGAACGTGATCAATGGCCTTTAGAGAGAGGCTATTAAAGAAAGCCATGAATGGGAAAAATAGTGCCAAATGGGAGGCATAATAAATGCAGAACACTGTGCATGGTGTGTGTGTGTGTGTGTGTGTACGTACTTGAGCATAAGCTTTAATTTTGATTTTTCCTCATTGTTTATAGTATTTTGAGGTGTCAAACCACATTTTACAGTGTTTTATGGCACATCACTATTCATCTCCTTTCCAGTTAAATCATTCCCAGTGATTAGAACAGTACTGCAATGTTCTTTTTTTAAAACTCTACTAAAATGCCATAAGTGGGTTTCTAGATGTTCACAGTTATTAGCTGTCTTAGGCTACAGCCTCGTTTGCCTGTGTTGCTGATTAGGCTCTACTGCATATGTTGATGGACGTTGTACTTTGCTAGAATTGTAAGAAGAATGTTTTCTTGACACCTATCTGCATACCTGGCAGTGTTACTAGTATTATGATTTGAGTATTGCATTTCTTCACTACTTTCTTGTAAATAAATGAATAAAAATCCAATAGAGACAAATAGGTTTTCTTTCTCTTTTAAGATTGCACTATTTGGCAAACTCACCAAGAGAGCTACAAAATACACTGGATCAGTACTTGGTTTGGTTGGACTCAAAATACACTGGATCAGTACTTGGGGTTTTTTTTGTTGTTGATTTGTTTTGTTTTTTATTGTGTTTAAACAAACTCTTGATGATATCTTCTGTGCAGGACGAACATAAGGAAAAGGACAGTGAAAGGATTTTGTGGTGCTACTTAAATGACTCTTGTACAAAACAAAGTTTAAAATGTGCTTTAAGCACTTGTCAGATCTTTAGTGGGAAGAAAACCTGGTATTGATAACATTTTAATGTTCATTTTATATCAAACTAACTGAGAGGCATAAGGCAAAATTTTCAAAAACAACCAGGTCCCATTTCAAAAAGGCACTTGGACACTTGACCCTAAGACTCCTTGAAAGGCAGGGGGATTTAGGCTCCAATGTGCCTGTCACTTTTGAAAAATGGACTTAGACTCCTAAATCACTTAAGTGTGTTGAAAACGTTACCTGCTGGCTAAAGAATACCTCTCAACCTGCAACATGCAACAGTTGTCGATGAAGGAAACTGCAAAGATGATATTTTCTGGAGCCTCTGGTAGGAGTAACTTAAGAGTGGATGGAAAGCTTAAATAATAATGCTTTTAAACTTGTGTTTGTACAGAGCCCATACAATGAGACCCTGATTGGGGCCTCTGGATACCACTATGATATACAATAATAAACGTTTGCACTTCTCTGCCCACCCTACCTTTTTGACGATCTCATGGTACGTCACAAATATGTGTTTTGCTGTGCCTCAGACAGGTAAGGAAATACTGCTGTCCTTTACAGAGGAGGAAACTGAGGCATAAAGGAGGTTATTGACTTGCCAAAACTCTCAGAACAACTCTGTGGTAGAGACAAGAATAGAACAGAGTTGTCCTGTCTCCAGCTCCTACACTTCCTCCAACAGAAAATTATTTCGGGGGGGGAGACAGCTTCTCTATTTTCTGTTGTACCAGCCATCTGAGGTTCTAATGCTTGCCTCTTTTTGTCCCCTTTCATATTCCTAGTTCTTCCAGTTTCATTAGTGAAGTACTTTGTTCTTCTTTGCTTGCGCCTTGAGAGATACTCAGGTAGAGTTGAAAGATGTTGCTGGAAACCCAAATGGACAACAGAAACCTTCTCAACAGTCATAAACAACAAAGCTACAAACACATCCATGCAGTGTGTCTCTTTCCAAAGTCAGAGTGCTCTTGAAATGGAAATTGATTCAGCTAGAAATGAGAGGTGGTGACCAATGACAAACAGAAACGTGTTTGTAGGGGCGCTAATAGCTGTACTTCAGGACAGAGAATGTTTCATTGCCCAGTATCGGATGACAGCTGCCATCACATAGACTGAATATGAAGAACACATTTTCAGGCTGCTTTATATAAAATGCTATTAAGACTGTAGCGCTCAGAACAATAACAGAATACTGAACTACCAGCAGGGGGTCTCCAAGTGGACAAGTGTGATCATGCACTGCTCAGTTTTCAAAGGAAATTGCAGTTAGTGCATTTGACTTGCTCATAATAGTGATGCATTGTTTAGCCTAATAACTAAGCAGCTCTCCAGGACCTGGCTGCTCAGCATTGCCATATCACACTACTAATCATTCTGTTCTTATGTCATCCCACAGATTAGCTAATCACCTGCCACGTAACCTTGTCAAACTAGCAGATGGAGTGCACTGTAATATTTTTTTAAAACTAAAGAAACAATATTTCCATCCTTTTTTGATCAACTGGTTCATTTATACACCTTTGTCTTACCATGTGTGGCTTTGCATTAATGCATAAAAATGTATTTTTAATATAAAGTTGAGCATGGCCTAAAAAGGACTCTGTCAAACTTATTTTTTTCACTATGCACAAAATCTTTCTTAAATCACAGTTGCTTCTAATAGCCATATGGGAATTGAAACAGGCATCTGTTTTTTTATGACTGTTTGTTTTCCCTCCATAACACATGCTTTTTTTTTTTAATTAACATTTTTGTGGTGCTCGGTGTTGGATCTCGGCTTCTCTCAAACATTCATGGATTTAACCTCACAGCATTCCTCTGAAGCACAGAAGAATTCCTATTGCTGTTATATACACGTGGAACTTGGAAGCACAGGGAGAGTGAATGACTTGTCTGAGGGCCCACAGAGAATCTGTGGCAGAAAGAGGAACAGAGCCAGGATAATTCTGAGTTCCAGTCCAATGCCTGATCCCCAAAGCCATTCTTCCATGTTGTATGTACAGTGGCTCCTTACTGAAGGGTTGTTTGAGAGAGAGAGGGCTGCCAGTATTGAAAGAGCACTCAAACATTTGTTGTGAGGGAAAGGCTCCACCACCATATAAATGGGGTTTGCACAAACACAAAAAGGGGGGGGGGGGAAGGGCGGGATTTGAACTTGTGATGCTTTGGAGCCATTGAGCTTGATTCTTATTAATGTTAGATCTTTCATTAGCTGGTACGCATTTTGGCCAGGTGTACCCTGTAGACTTCTGCTGCCATTACTGTGTTGGTGAGAGTTGTGAAAAAGTGTGATCCCTGACAGCTATAGCTGTGCTAACAGAAGTCTGCAGTGTAGATGCAGCTATACTGACAAAGTTGTGCTTTCACGTGTTTTGTTCCTAGGAGGTAGTTTTGCTATTCCTGGTAAGAAGCGCAGCATTGTCGGCATAGCTCCATCATCACAAGGGGCATTTTGCCAGGAGGGTACTGGTATTCCTGTAGGGTTGAAGTGCTTCTAGTGAAGGCATGGCCTTTAATTCTCATCCCATGCCCTAGTCAATTATGATCTTTCCATGTTGGAAGGAATGTTGTCTTCTGGCTAGAAATGTGGGTCTCAATGAGTTGCAACAGGGAATTAAAATAGTAATTCTGTTCCAAGGCTTTATTGCTTCACTCACCATCTTAGCCTGATATGGCCGGGGACAAATGTCTCAATGATAGTTAGATGTTCAATACACGTCTTTTCATATTGTATAAGAAATTATGGTGTGTGTTGACCATAGTATTTCCAAACAACACAAGAAAATTGTATGGTCATGTCACACACTGACTGTGTTGTGCCCAGAGCTTAAGAGTCTACTGCTGTTCACAGCTACTGGAGTTACTCCTTTAGCTTAAATGGTAGAGGCCTGTGCTTCTGATGCTGAAGAATTGAGGCCCAGTCTCTGCTGATAAACCATGGAGGTCAGGGTGAGTACAAAGTGGTATTTGAACCACCATGTACTGCAGATGTTTTACCCCAGCTTTCATGTAAGGTGAAGAAATACCCAAAACTTTCATCATCCTGTAAAATAGTCAATAGGTTTGTGGTTTTCATTGGAAAGTTCCATATCGTTTTACTTTTGAAACACATAAATGCACAGTTTTCTACAGTGATAGAGGCTGTCAAGCCACCAGATCGTATTAGGACCCAGACCCAAGGGTTACATCAGTTAATATATCATTTCTTGTCACTGATCAGAAATAGGGTTCCAAGTAAAAGAGCAATCAACACTCTCTGAGTGGGTGAGTTACAGGCTAGAGTATGGTCACACCAAGGAGTTATATTTGTATAACTGCTCATATTGAAATGTTACCAGTTTATGTTAGCATATGGCCACAACTTCAAGCTTATACTAACTTCCATATTCATAGAATATCAGGGTTGGAAGGGACCTCAGGAGGTCATCTAGTCCAACCCCCTGCTCAAAGCAGGGCCAATCCCCAGACAGATTTTTTTGCCCCAGATCCTTAAATGGCCCCTTCAAGGATTGAACTCACAACCATGGGTTTAGCAGGTCAGTGCTCAAACCACTGAGCTCTTGCTCCCCCCCTCACCCTGCAAAGACACTTGTTTTGTTTACCCACTCTAGAGAAGCAGGAGTGGTAATGTCAGAATAAACGTAACCAACAGGTTCCCAAATACCTGATGCTGAGTGCGCTGGAGACAGTGAGAGTCTGGCCCTTGACTTCTGTGGGATGTAGATCAGGCCCTAACTGTCAGTTTAGGTGAAACACTTTGCTCACGCAAAGTGTGCATTATAGACTGTTTCTGTAAGGTCTGTTGGAACAGGTTTACATTGTGCTGGTTATCACTGCTCCCAGCAAGTAGTTCAGCTGGCTCCAGAATGATTTGAAAACTTCCTACACCCAGGGGTACAGTAGGAAAATACTAGTAATCTGCAAAATGGTACAGAAGTTACTTGTCTCCTCGATGCTCTTCTGACTCTGTTTGTAATTCTCTTTGTGACTGCAGGATTGGATATTTGTTCTCAGGCTATTTATACACTTAAAAAGCTAGAGAGGCATAGCTATACCACTGTAGCGCTTTAGTGTAGACGCTCGCTGCAGCGATTGGAAAGGTTCTCCCATCCCTATACTTAATCCCCTCCTCCAAAGGCACAGGCGTCTGCCTTGGGGATTAGGTTGATTTCTTCGCACCCCTGAGCGACATAGCTGGGTTGACCTAACTTTTCAGTGTAGAGCAGTCCTTAGTGTGTATTAATGAAATAACATCCATAGTGGAACTAGGCCATATTTTCAGAGCGCAACTCCCCACTAGTCTCTGAGACAAAGTGGCCTAAATACACAGGTAGACTTCTTGGGCTTGTATAGGCCAGATAAAAACGCTGCCAATACTGGAGCATAGGAGTACCTTTGATTTCAATCTTTGGTCTCTGTTTAAGACTCTACTTCTCAGCACCCAGGTTAGTCATCCCCAAAGACATTGTTTTTAGTCATCACCCCCAGATAGGGGGGCAGCACCTGTTGCCCAGCAGGGAGAAGAGTCCACAGGTCTTTAGAACATCTCCAAAGGTGAAAGACAAAAGCATTCATGCAACAGTCTGCTGCCACAGGAGGGTAGGGATGGGGAGGGTACTTGGAGGGGAGGATGGGTGCCAACCGTAGAGCTACTAAAAAGCTTCAGGTTAGCAGGATACGCATTGCCCAGTTATATGGGGAAAGGGAGGGAGATATCTCTTAGTTTTAAATCCATTATTGGGTTTAGTTAAGGAAGCTTATTAGTCCATAACCAGTTGTGAGCATGGTACTGTTGATTTATCATAAATTACCATTGTGTTTGATCAGGAAAGATCGTGGTTTGAAAACACTCTAATAGCAGGTAAAAACAGCATGCTGTGATTATTTTCTTTTCCTAGTCCTTATTTTGTTTATCATTTAGGAGGCACATTCAATCCTTCTATCAAGGTTGAATTACCTTGTGTCGGTAGTATTTCAGCTGGCACTGAAACAAGTTGATTTGTGTGATTTGAATAAGGGTAATTCAAGAAGGGGATTACAGGAGCCTGGCTTGGTATCAGATGGTTTTGTTTGACAATGATGAGACTAGGCCTGTATTACAATAAGAAGAATCTTGATCCCATTGAAATCAATGGGAGTTCTGCCATTGACTTAATTAGGAAAGATGGGGTTGGCCTAATCCGTTGATTGTTCCATACTTTATTTCTCCTACACTTAGCACACCTTGTCAAGTTATTTATGGCTTCCTCTTCAGGTAGGCATAGTGGTTTGTGTGGGTGCTGCCTGTTGGTTAGCTATTTCTAAAAGTACAGAAATGGAGATGAGATACACCATAGATTTGTGCACAGCACTGAAGCACTGTAGCAATTATAATTTGCTCACTGCAGCATTATTAAGTGAAACTGAGATTTTGTTTGTACAGAGATCCATTGAAATGTGTTTTGGCTCCACTTTGCTCATCTTGGCAGTGATCAGCTCTGGAACCTTGATAATCTCTGTTAAATTTTGGATGAAAGGAAGCTTGTTTATGATTTAGGGGCATATTTTAAAGGGTATTTAGGCACCTGGTGGGATTTCAAAAGTGTCTAAGTACCTAAAACCCATTTAAATTAATGGCTGTTAGGCACCTAGATGCTTTTGAAAATCCCACTAAACACCTAAATACCTTCTAAAAATCTGGCCTTTATAGCATGTCCACTATACTACTGAAAATTAGTTTTAGCCCAGTAGAAGAGTAATGCCTTCCTTCTTCAATGTGTACATCATTACTAATAAATGTACAGGGGAAAATCACTACTGAGCTTTATCTTCTAGATCTGCTAGCTTCCTAGCCTGTTCTTAGTGAGTTCAGCTCAAGTAACATCTCTACAAGGTAGGCTTCAGTATTTTTACCTGTAGATTCATATAGCAATGTTGTCTCTCCCACACTGAGAAGTTTTAAATCTATGGAGCCTTATGGAATGGATTCTCCTTAATTCTCTGCAAGTGGAATCATAGAATATCAGCGTTGGAAGGGATCTCAGGAGGTCATCTAGTCCCACCCCCTGCTCAAAGCAGGACCAATCCCCAGACAGATGTTTACCCCAGTTCCCTAAATGGCCCCCTCACAACCCTGGGTTTCGCAGGCCAATGCTCAAACCACTGAACTATCCCAAGGAATGTTATCCTTATAATACCATGTAGAGAACTAGTGTGTCCTATTTGTTACATCTCTCCTAAATAATCCTTGACAAATCAGCACACCTGGTGAATATATTTTGAAATGTCCAATAGGAAAACAGGACTCCTCCTTGTGTTCGTTTTTTTCCTAGAAATTTCCAGTCCTTCAGGTTATCTGAAGTTGATCACTGTGCCAAGAACTGTGCCATCCTTATTTTGACCATTTATTTTAATGGTATCTCTCTCTTTCATTAAAGCAGTTTATTCATCTTGAGACCATAGCAGATCTTCTGAAAATAGTTTTTTCCACCTTGGATAAGAGAAGCCACTGATGAGTTATCTGAGTCTGTTCTGCTTTGGATAGTACCTCTGTAGGGTCAGTCTCTTATTAAAAATCCATTCTTCTCTGGGATTGGGACTTAGGGATTTGTTTTGCAACAGAAGGGTTCACTTCCTCAACTGGCAAGTATTTTTCAACTTGCTGCAGTTTGATTGGCTGAAAATTTTTCTGTATTGACAATATGTCAGTCTGATACGCAAGATGTTAAATAAGAGAGATTACCTGTTTCAACATATTTTAAAACATTTCATATGCTCTCTGATGCCCTGGTAAAAGAGGGCTATGTTGATATTAATTTTTATATTTTCTGTATGGGGGTACTTTTTGGACCATACCTCCTTTATTATTCATGGCTTTGAGGCTTTTTGTTCTTGCAGCTAGACCCAAAGACAGATGCTTCAGAGAAAGAAACGCTGCTTATGTTGATCTGGGTAAAGCGATCAGCTGCTGTTCCTGGGATTCTACAGCTCAGGTGAGACAGCTAGCAAGTATAGTGCTTATAAAATGCTTCGTTTGGATTGTAAGCTCTTTGAGGCAGAGTCTTTCTTTTTGTTCTGTGCTTGTACAATGAGGTCCAGAGCATAAGCACTACTGTAATGGAATTACTAAATAACAATTGTATAGTGGGCAGCATGGATGTTGTAGCTCAAATAGACGTTATGGGTTTGGTGCAAGAATTTCAGGGAGTTCTTTGTTCATGAAGGAGATGATCACAATGTCCCTACTGATCTTAAAATATAGGGATCTGTGGAGCCAAAACACTCTCACCCTCTCTCTCTCTCTCTCTTTCTCTCTCCAAGATGATCTCTTTCCTGACTACTTTTCTTAGTCTGTAGTCGGGGCAGCGGAAATGAAATTCCTGCAGAGAGATGCTTAGCATAAAAACCATGAGACTGATCACACTGGCACATGGTACTGAAGTATGAGCTGAATCTAGAACTGCTTAATAGTTTCCATGGCAGGGCACTTGGACATGTGGGCCACATTTTTTATGGAAGGTTCTTGAGTTCAGACTTTCCCAGGGTTCGATGTCCTTTGTTGACTTTTTTTACCCACATGTGCGAGATCAAATATCAGTTGTCTGTGTGAAGAGCATAGCAGAATCCAATGGGGGAAGTGTAGAAATTTTGCTTACTGGTAGCAGGCACTGATCATGATGCCCTTTGGCAGCATTATCTAGTGAGCACAGGTTTGAGAACTACGAACTCTATGAAGTTATAATCTGGCATTGTCACTGATGCTTCATAAGTAGGGCCCTACCAAATTCATGGCTGTGAAAAACATATCATGGACTGTGAAATCTGGACTCCACCCTGAAATCGGGCTATTGTAGGGCAGGCCACGGTATGGCCAACCTTACTTCTGTACCGCCTTCAGAGCTGGGCAGCTGGAAACCAGCTGCTGCTGGGCACCCAGCTCTGAAGACAGCACTGCTGCCCTCAGCAGCACAGAAGTAAGGGTGGCAATACCATGACTGCAAGGGCTTTCCCTTGCAACACCCGCCCTCCCCTCCCCACAACCTCCTTTTGGGTCAGGAGCCCCATGGTTACAATACTGTGAAATTTCGGATTTAAATATGTGAAACTGTGACATTTCAGTTTTTTAAAATCCTATGACCATGAAATTTACCAAAATGAACCATGAATTTGGTAGGTCCCTAGGTTCCTTATGGCCTGATATTGTGCCAATTGAAGCAAAGCTCCCACTGATTTCAGTGGTGTTGCGGGATCAACCTTTTAGACTCCATTTAGGCTCTCCTAGCTGTGGAACGGGGATATTGAAACACTCTGCTTTGCAGAGGAGTTGTGAGGCTTGATTAGTTAATGTTTGTGAAGCGGTGAGTATTCATTTCTGTATTACTGTTAAAAACAACAAGGAGTCTGGGGTGGCACCCTAAAGACTAATAGATTTCTTTGGGCATAAGCTTTCCTGGGTAAAAACACTCCCTTCTTCATATGCAACTAACACGGCTACCCCTGATACCTGTATTACTGTTATTTTGTGAGGACTGGCATCAGTAAAGGGAAGTGATTGATTGCAGTCATCAGTTGGGTCCTTGGAACAGGGGATTGTTGGCTCATCTCATCAGAATACAATTTTACTTGATTATAGAGGATAATGCTGGAAATGCCTCTGCTCTGGGATGACCACGTGTCCAGATGATGAGGTCAGCATTGTACGGACCCTGCTCAATTACTTTGTATGCTGGGATAAACGCTGCTATTTAATTTTTATTTTTTTTCCTGTGGGCTCAGTGATCACTGAATAACATTGTTGTCTGTAAATATAGGGAGTGGGGAAAAAAATAATAGGCTGCATTACTTTTCTATTTTAATTGGAAGTAATCGGTTCATTTCCCACCCTTTCTGTAAACACAGACGTAAATTGAGTGGGAGCAACAATCTTGTCGTGGTTCTTCGAGTGTTGTCCTTGCGGGTGCTCCACTTTAGGTGTTCGTGCACCCCTGTGCTCATAATCGGAGATTTATGATAGCAGTGCTCAATTGGGTCGCACATGCGCGGTCCCCATCTCGTGCCTCTTCAGGCGGTTAAGTGACGCTGTGTGACCAACCCCACCTCAGTTCCTTCTCTACTGCATTTGGCTTTGAGTTGGAGCACTTAGCAGTGCCTTGCTATTTAGTCAATTTTGGCGTATTTACTACTGTTATTTAGTTAGGAAAGATGGTTAGTTTTTTCTTTGTCCTCGTCATCTCATTTAATTTTTTTTATTATTATTAATCTCCTTGTTAGAAATTAGGTTTCTGTTGACCGTTTGGAATAGCCAGCCTCTCTGGGGGCAAAAGCATTTCCTGACGGGAATACCTGGTTCTCTGTGTTTAAATGTTGCCTCACCTGTGGGCTCTCCATACCGGTTTCAGATGGACATGCTCAGTCTGTTTGTTGCCTCGGCAAAACACATATAACACAGAAGCGTCCTCATTGCCACAAGTTAACTGCTCCAACAAGAAATGCTAGAGACTTACAACTAAAACTCCTTCTCATGGAGAAGTCTCTCAGATGGGCATTTGAACCTGAGGCCCAGACCCCTCCTGGACAAGCCTCGCCAACCATGGCTTCTGACAAGGGTCCCTCCTCCAGCACCCAGGCTTCTGGTCACCCCACTAAAAAAGTGTCCAAAAAGCAGGTAACCATGTCTACAATGCAGGAATCAGCCAAGAAATCCCTTTCCACGAATGGGCACACAGCCTTGGCACCGACTACACCAGCCATTCTAGACACCGAGACAGTGGGACGATCCAGCACCGCCGGTACCATGAGAGTTAATCACTTTAAAAGAGCCAGCTCAGACACAGACACTGAGGGGAAATGAAAACACCATCCTCGGCAGCAACTCAGGCAAAGCTGCTATCGACACGCAGTGGCACGGCACTGGTCCAGACGACGGCTCACTCTTGGACTTCCACTGAATTCTCAGCCTCCTAAAATAATAATGTTACTTTCTCAAGTCTGTCATAAGCCAGTAGAGCAGAATTAACAAGATTTGATAACGTGCAGAAAATAACTATAAAATTAGCATCATCTAATCCTACCCTTTGGTAACTGTCGATTTAAAAGTGAGATTTTACTCCTGTTTGGTACAGGAGAGAGTTGAATTCTATTCAGGCTCATGCATCATCTACAGAATCGTTAAGTAAATTACTTTTGCAGAGTCTTCGTTATTACTGGTGATGCACAAACCAGCAGGAACCTAGTGTGACTCAGTATGTCTGCACTGCAATATGTGTGATGGCAACACCTGTCGGCAAGTAGCTTTGATCTCACTAGGTCAGGTAACTATAGCAGTGAAGCTGCAGCAGCCCAGGCAGCAATAGTTTCTCAAGTGCATATCCAGGATACTGGGGAGGCTTATACAGCATGTGGTACTGCAGCTTCACTGCTGTTGTTACTCATATTGGCTAGATCAAAGATAGCTCAGATATGTCGACACCTGCAGCAGTCACCTCAGGCTAGGTCTACCCTACGCGTAGCTGAAGTTGGCATATTTAGGTTGATTTACCTGGCTGTGAGGACAGCGGCGAGTTGACCGTTGCTGCTCCCCCGTCGACTCCGCTTCTGCCTCTCGCCACGATGGAGTACTGGAGTTGATGCCATAGCGATCAGGGATTGATTTTATCGTGTCTACACTAGACACAATAAATTGGTCCTCGAAAGATCCATCACCACCCGCCGATCCAGAAGACAGGTGATCCAATCTGTCCTGCCTGACACCTCACCCCACGACACTCCCACCCTGAGAAAATGTTGCACTGTCCTCTGCAGCCGTCTGAGAGTATGATAGCTCAAAGGGCACTGGCAGCCTCTCTGTTCGAATCTTGGAAGTAAGTTTGCTTTGTTGTAAGCTGGATGATATACAGCTAAATACAGTTAAATACACTTACAGATCAATTTGTCTTTTGCCATTTGGCAATTTCTTGTTTTATTGGGGCGGGAGGGAAGAGATGGGTTGAAAACATGATGTTATGGGTAGGAGATATTGCCACACTGGTAATTCCCAGACCCTGTAGCATATCCCAGCATGGTGCTCTTGTCCTCACAAAGTTCTGGAACTGCAGAAACGTCGTCTTTCCCCTGTGAGCCTTAAAGAAACCCCACTTGATGTGCTATGATGGCTATTCTGGCTTTGATAAGGTGCCTATTAACCTAGTTGTATATAATGTAAAAAGTCCCCTAATGTTGTTGTAGTTAATATTTTAATGCACTTCCTAAATTTTTCTACCCCTGTGGCCTAGGAATAGCCTACTTATTGGCCACTCTGCAAGTACCATCTTGTTCAGCCTACATACACAAACCAACAAAAAGATATTTCCATTGATGATTGAAAAACATTGAATCAATTTGTTTAGATAATGCTGAAACAATACAATATAATTAAAATGTGCTAAATATAATATGCGCCATATGAAATATGTCAGAATGAAATGAAATAAGTCAAATGCAACATTGTTATCTTCTCAAAAGAAAATGTTTCACCCTATTAAAATCAGAAGTCAAAGTGATTCGTTTAGGCACTTTTCCTTTAGAAATGTCACTGAAATTGTTGTGTTCCCATAAAAAGTTGAGTTTTCAACAAAACTGCCTTTTCTGACAGAAAACCGTTCTTTTAACAAACTTTCAACCAGCCCCACAAAACAGTGAATGGCAGATGAGATTGAGTTTTCACATAGTTAAAAGGTTTTTAACAATGAACATGAAAGGCAGGAGCAGTCTTTGTTGTGAGTTTGTACAGTGCCTAGCACAATGGAGTTCTGGTCCATGACTGGGCCTCTGACGTGCTAAAATAATCTTTACTTATTATTGTTATTTTGTATTATCTCAGCAGTGTCCCTTTAATATCTTGATTTATGGAATGGGTACAGATCTGGTCCAGGGTGATTGAGCAATTTATGAGCACATACAAGGCTTCTTGTTTGACTCATCTTGCTGATGATCTTTTATTAAAGCTCTCTAGGAACTGTGTTTGAAGACTAAGGCCGTCCCCAAATTCCCAGAAAGGGGTTAGTTCTGCTGAAACGGGTTGTGTTTAACAAGTGGTGGTGACCTCACAGGTGGGTCTGTAGAGTGTAAATTGTAGGTTGTGTTCGAGACAGCATTTTACGGCAGGACTGCGTGTAGGGAGCTGGATGGAAAACTTTGTTGTGGTTTAATGTTTAACCATCTTTTGCCTTGGGTGAGCTTGCAGGTTACAATAGCTGGTTTGTTCTTCTAGGCAGAACAGGGCTGGGAATAGCCGGAAAAAAACAGCATGATACAATACGGAGTGGTGGTTGCTCAAGCAGACAGAGATTTGCTAGGCCATAGAAAAAGAATATGATGCCACTTGCTTGTGCAGCAGGAAGTGTCATTGATACGTGGAAGGATCCTAACGTGATTCCCCCCACCCCACTTCTTATTGTGGTGCAACATGAGTATGAAGAGTCACTGGAGGGCTGAGTGCAGCCTGTAGTACCCTGGCTTTTGTTCTTCACATCCCAGTTCAGCCTGGGGCTCAAAGGAGTGTTGCTGAAAGGGGATCTCTCATTGGCAAGTGCTTTATTTTGGAAACAGCATCCCCAAAGGCTCTGAATAGTAGTAGTTATTATATTCATCCTAGGACACCAAGATACTTCATACTTGGTTAAGCCACAGAACACCTGTTTGAAGTAGGTGAGGTAGGGTTGCCAATTTTGGTTGTATGTATTCCTGCAGGTTTCTTCATGGGACATAATCTTTAATTAAAGATGAATTTTTAATTTCTGGAGACTCCAGAACAGTCCTGGAGGGGGTTGGCAACCCTAAGGGGAGGGCATACTGTTTTCAAGGTTGCCAACCCTAAAGCTTCAAAAATGAGTCAGGCCCTGAAAAATCATGAGGTTATTTTAAAAAATAGTAAATTGGAGGTTCTTTTTGTTTCTGAGTTTTCAAGAGGGCTTTCAGTTCATAATTTCAGGCTTGTCTCTGCAACCATAAGGGCTAGTGACTTCAATATAAAATAAAATAAGAAGAAAATTCAGATTTCTACATAATCACCTGAGTCCAGGAACAGAGGCTTTTAGGAAGATCACCAAATATCACAATAGAATTGCTGGAGTTGGCAACACTGCATTTTGCGGCTGGTAAAACGAGAGCGGGTGACATTCAGGGTCACAGACTGAGTCAGTGAAAGAGCCAATAATAATATTGTCATTATTATTATTATTTGTATTATCGTAGTACCTAGAAGCCCCAGCCATGGACCAGAATATTCTCATACAAGGCGTCCTGGGCCAAATTCATCCCTGGTGTAACCTCCATTGAGATCATTAATCTGAATTTGGAGTGTTCCATGCAGTCATTGGCAATGGGCACTGGAGGCCATGGTGTGGATACCATGTGCTAATATGGTTTAGGGGAAATCAAGTGGGAAGCCCACGGATCCCATAGGAAAAGGGGCAGGTGAAATGACTCCCAGACCAGAAATGATTATCATCATGGTCTGTGAGTAATGGAGAACGAAGGTTGGTGCACATAGCTGAGAGGGTAACCATGTTCAGGATGGTTTATGTGCTGTCTGAACACAAAGGGTTTAGGTTTCCTATCTCAGGCTCTGTGTGAGCCAGGTTGGGATGTTTCCTTTATTTAGGATTGGAAGGATTAGATTTTTGTTGGTAAATGTGAATTTCATGCATGCAAACCAACTAAAGAATATTTCCATCAATGATGCTCTAAACTGACAGATGGGCAAAGTCAGGTGAATGCTGCTTGAGAAGTTGGTTTGATTTTAAGGCTGTTTACTCGGTATAGACTGACACATGATGTTGACAGTTTGTGTTTTAATGGTTGTGAAGCTTTAACTGTTGGAATCCCAATGTCTGCTGCCAAATCGCTATCACCATTAGGTTCAGATTCTTTACCACTAAGAAATGTGATTATTTCTGCTGTGGTGGCTAGTGCTTGGATGGATAATATGACTTCACACCTTGGACTGTGGATGGTCAATACCACTTCCACTTTACTGTGGTAGCTTTTGGGAAATCCCTGTTTGTGAGAGTCTTCAAACTTGATAAATGTTCAGTGCAGTGGACAGGGCAATTCAGGGCTCAGATTCTGTAACTGCTGGTGCCGAATGCATGACGGAGTCCTCCACCCTCATGACTGCCATCAGGTTTTCAGTCATCCTGCAAGGTGATGCAGGTACATTACCTGCCATCCTGCCACATGATCCTGAACACTGTCTGAGTGTTGCATTCTCTCCTTGAGCTCTCAGTTCCCCAGACTCTTAACAGGATCTGTGGGATCCTTCTGGGTTTCACACTTGCTGATCCTCTGCACTTTCAGCAAACTTATAGAACTCCCTATGGGATTTTCTCTCTCCCCATTGCCTTGTTCTCTTCTCCCACTATTGCTCTGCAGAACTCCTGCACCCTATAGGTGGTTCAGCTCTGCAGTGCAAAGAGCCACTGAAAACTTGTTCTACCCAAGCATCTGGAGGTAAGTAGCAATGTACTTCCATCTATGGTAGGGTGACCAGTTCCTCAACCTGGTCTCCTTGGAGACATCAGGCTGCTACACCTTTATGTCAAAATAGGGAATACAGAGCGTGTTTAAGCTCCAGCTATTGGCAGGAAAAATAATGTGTGGGGTTGGGTGTGGGGATAAGGGAGTACAGGTGCAGAAGTCAGAATACTTCAGTTGAGTAATTGCAATGGGCTGGTACTGAATGTGATGGGTTGCCCCCGGAATGCCACCTGGAACTTGTGTATCACTGAGCCCCCCGACCCACTAGCCTGGGCTCCCTTTACACTGTACTGCTGTGACAAGTTGCCTAGCCCACATACAGGTAGGGACACACCCAGCTGCAGTTATCAGCCCTGTATGGGAAGGCTCCAGCGAGCAAACTTCCCAGCTACTCAGGCACGCACCTTCCTCTGGAATGTAAACCCAAAATGTATACCGTCTTGTGCTGCACAGGGAACTGTACTGCGTAAGCTCATGAAATTTGTCCCCTCCCTCAGTGTGGAGAGGATTACACAACAGATTTCTGCCCCGAGTTATGACTCTTTGTTATACCAATAAAAACTAGCAGGATCTTAAAGGGGACAAGAAATTTGTCACATTTATTATAAATACCATAATAAAATAAAAGATAACAGCAAACAATGTTGTTTGGTTACTTATTCCTATAATTCTCTCTCTATATATATATCCATTCACACAATCATTCACACAAGTTCTGTGTAGATATTATAGTTACCAGCCTAAAGTTGCTTGTGACAGAATACTGGCCAGGTACCCTGTACACAAGAGTGGAGCCGAGTCCGGGTCAGGTGCACCTGATGCTCCTGGAGGCTGGCAGCAGAACCGTAGACTCAAGGCTCCACTCTTGTGTACAGGGTACCTGGCCAGTATTCTGTCACAAGCAACTTTAGGCTGGTAACTATAATATCTACACAGAACTTGTGTGAATGATTGTTGTGAATGGATATATAATAAGAGAGAATTATAGGAATAAGTAACCAAACAACATTGTTTTGCTGTTATCTTTTATTTTATTTATGGTATTTAATAAATGTGACAAATGTCTTGTCCCCTTGAAGATCCTGCTAGTTTTTATTGGTATAACATTTTGGTGGAGAATAGCGAAAGGGGGATTATTGGTATTTTGCCTCATTATTGTAATCAATCTGTGTCACACAACCAGCTCTACAGAGCAGGGTTCTAGTCTTGGTTAACCAAAACCTGCTGGCCCCCGTGTGGGTGCAGGAAAATAAAGAGCTCATATTGTTAACAAAACCTGCTGGCCTCCGAAGAGGTAGCAGAAAACAGAAAATTGTTAACAAAACCTGCTGGCCTCCGAAGAGGTAGCAGAAAACAGAAAATTGTTAACAAAACCTGCTGGCCTCCGGTAAGGTAGCAGAAAACATAGAATTGTTAACAAAACCTGCTGGCCTCCGGTAAGGTAGCAGAAAAAAAAAAAATCAAATCAGGGGCAACAAGAGGTCCCAGGGACCAGACAGTGCTGCTCGCTGAACAAAATTTAAAAATGTTTAAGAAAAGGCAAGGGAAAACAGTCCCAGAGGAAGAAATGAGGTCAAAAGTAGCTTCTACCTCACCTTTTATTAAAGAAATAACGCCTTTTCAACAAATCCTCCAAAGATATGGGCATAGTCCTTGGACTGAACAAGCCCTTGCAGATATCTGCACCATTTCGGACCCGGAGGATAGATTGGCCCAATATATCCTCATATGCAAACCCCTAACTGCGGCAAAAAGAGACGCCGCAGGACTCTGGCTGCTATGGGAGGCTTGTAATAACAGCTACCTCCGATTGACAGCTTGTAAAGAGGAGAAAATATTTTTAACAGAAAAAATATCCCAATTAGAAAAAGGGATGGAAAATTGGAAAGTGATGGCAACAAATTCTCACAACCAAATGGAAATAATAAAACAAGCGTTACAGGAAAGTAAACGTAAAGAACGATTCCTGACCGACCAAATGACAGCCTTCACAGAATTAGAAAAAGAAAATCAGGCTTTGATCAAAGAAAACCAAATCCTACAAGGCATGGTTAAGAAATTAACATTAGAACAGGGCAAAGCCTCAGGAAACCATACCCACTGCGATTCTATTATTAAGCAGTTAAAACACAAATTAGGTTTTGCAACCCGCCAAGTAGCGGCTGTCACATCAGGAGAATGGAACTCAACCGAATGTAAAATGCTATCGGATTGGGACACAGATATTTGGGACTCCTGGGAAATTGGACAGAAAGATATCTGGCATGACCCACAGGAGGGTCTTGTGGCTCCGGTGGCAGCCATAGAACGGCGCACTGTGACCACCCCGGTAAATGGTGGGGGGAATCAACAGGTCACTATCGTTCCGGTATCAGCCTCAGACTTAAAAGCAATGGCTGATCATTTGGGAGCATTAAATAGAGAAACCTTTTCCCGATGGTGTACCAATGCCATCCTATTGGCAGGGAGAGAAGCACTCACCACTCAGGAAATTTATCGCCTTATGGGCATATGTGCGGCACCAGAAATAAGAGCAGCCCTGGACCGCATAAGAATTGGCGCTGGTGATAGTGAACTAGCCCTAATGGCCACCTTTGGAGAACAGATAGGCAGGCGAAATTTTATTGCCCAAGCTGTGGCTTCTACTCAGGACACTAACGAAGATCCTGAAAATTATCTCACTCGGTGGGCCCTAATGCAGATTATGGCCGGTATAGTAACCGTACCCGCTAATACAGATGTAGATTTAATCCCCTTCTCTGTACCATCTCTCAGGGACTGTGCTGCCTCACTACTTCCCTATTATTCAGCCAAGCTTGCCGTTTGGCAGGATGGGCACCCTGCCACTTTAAGAGAGTTAAAAGGGATGGTACAACAGATAACTACCCATGCCGGACCCAAACCCAATATTAAAAAGGAAAGGGTGGCGTACGTGGCGGCAATGGAACCAACAGTCACCTATTCAAATGAAAGTGGAGCAAAGGGATTTGCAGGATCCCGGGGAGGGCACTCAAGAGTCAAATTCAGGGGAAGGGGGAATAACCAGTCTAGGGGTCGGCTGTACCCAGACCTTCAAAGATCTCAGTCAGCCGAAAACAGTCACCAAACGGAAAAACCCGACCCTGATGTACGCCGCCTGGCATGGAGGCTATTATTACAAATGGGAGGAGATAGACGAAAATGGGATAAGGCCCCCTTGGCTGATATTATGACAGAAATTCTTAGATTGCAGGACCAGCAAGGAGTTGTATCAGAGGTAACTACCCCGAGCGCCCCTTTAGATTATCGGGAATGCCCTTAGGGAAGCCCAGTGGACGTGGTACCCCCACTTGGCATAGGAGCCCAACAGTGGAGGTTTATAGGAGAATTAACCCGGGATCCAGGAGGAAGACCCTATATCTGCGTCCAGCAGGGAAATCAAGCTCCTATGATGGCTCTAATTGATACCGGAGCTTCCGTCTCTCTAATTAAAACCGCTCCTCTAGCAGGAACAAAAGGGCAAAATATAATATTACACTCATTTCAGGGAAAACCCAGCACCGGACAAGAATGGGTGCAGGTACCGTTCTCTGTACAAGGATTCCACACCACTGGGAATCTAATTCAAACAAAACATATGACAGATGCCGTGATCCTGGGCATGGACTGGTTATTCAAAAATAACATTATTATTGATCTCCCCAGAAGCGCTCTATGGAGACTGGAAACCCTCCCCCCCTTATCTCCCTACAGGAAGATAAACTAGTTGCTGCGCTCACGGCAGAACAGCAGGAGAAGTGGCGTTCTAAATTTCCCATGGTCTGGACCCAGAAGAAAACAGACTGTGGTAGAATTAACGCTTGTGTTAAAATTGTAGGTGAACTGGTGCCCCCACAGAAGCAATATCGGTATCCCAGGGAAGCAGAAACACAGCTTGCCCAGATCATTCAGGACCTGGAAGAGCAGGGAGTAATTAGAAAAACTAACTCCCCTTTTAACTCCCCTGTCTGGCCGGTCATGAAGGCAGACGGGCAGTCCTGGAGACTAACCATTGATTATAGAAGAATCAACAAAGGAAGTATACCCATGGCCCCCATCGTGGCAGATATGACACAGGTCATCCAAAGGGTGCAAGCCAGCTCCAGATACTTTTCAGTTATAGATCTGGCTAACTGTTTCTTTGCCATTCCATTACACCCTGATTCACAGGACCGATTTGCCTTCACTATCAGAGACCAACAGTACACATTTCAGCGCCTACCCCAAGGATTCCAAGACTCCCCAGCTATCGCCCACAAACATGTGGTGGATATGTTGGACCAGTTAAGTCCCTCTGATCGACCATTTGTCTATTCCTATGTGGATGATATTTTGGTTTTTGGACAGCTCGAGACACAGGTGCAGAGACTTACGGAGGACGTCCTTGCACTGATCCAGGACACCGGCTTCAAGGTAAGCCTGGAAAAAGCACAGTTGGTGCAAACCAGGTTGTCTACCTAGGTATTATCATTGGCCAGGAGGGAAGGCAGGTAGATCAAAGAAAGGTACAAGCTTTAATTGAAATGCCAGCCCCTACTGATGTGCACTCCTTAAGGGTTTTGCTGGGCGGATTTAACTTTCTACGACCCCATATCTACAAATATGCAGAGATTACACTTCCCTTGTGGAAACTGCTAAAAAAGAAGACGCATTGGGAATGGGGTCCAGATCAGGAGAATGCCTTAAATATCCTGAAGCAAAAAGCCTTAACAGCCCCTGCTTTACGCTTCCCAGATGAATCTAAACCATTTGTCATCCGGTTAGCAGCCAATGAGATGGCCATGGCGGCTACTGTCTTGCAACAAAATGAAAACCAAACACTGGTAACTATAATATCTACACAGAACTTGTGTGAATGATTGTGTGAATGGATATATATATAGAGAGAGAATTATAGGAATAAGTAACCAAACAACATTGTTTGCTGTTATTTTTTATTTTATTATGGTATTTATAATAAATGTGACAAATGTCTTGTCCCCTTTAAGATCCTGCTAGTTTTTATTGGTATAACATCTTCCACACTGGTTTTAAACAAAGCAAAACCAAGTTTATTAACTATAAAAGTTAGATTTGAAATGATTATAAGGGATAGGAAACGGATCAAAGTAGATTACCTAGCAAATAAACAAAAACGCAAACTAAGCTTAATATGCTAAAGAGATTGGATATGACGAGCAGATCCTCGCCCTAGGTGATGATATAAGCAGGCTGCAGATTCTTAAGGGGCAAGCTGCACTTGCTTATAGCTTGGAATCCTCAGGTGTTCCATTCACAGGCTAAAAATCCCTTTAGCCTGGGTCCAGCACTTCCCCCCGTTCAGTCTTTGTTCCTCAGGTGTTTCCAGGAGTCATCTTGGGTTGGGATTAGGGTGACCAGACAACAAGTGTGAAAAATCGGGATGGAAGTGGGGGGTAATAGGAACCTATATAAGAGAAAGACCCAAAACTCGGGACTCTCTCTATAAAATTGGGACCTCTGGTCACCTTAGTTGGAAATCAGTGAAGAACCACAATGATGTTACTCCCCTGCCTTATATAGCTTTTGCATATGACAGGAACCCTTTGTTTCACAGCTTGGTTCCCAATCATTGGAAAAATACTAACATCCCAAGATGGAGTCCAGCACCAGGTGACCTGGTTACATATCCCTGTAGCAGGCGTTACTCTGAGGTTGTCTGCAGTGTCCTCAGGAAGGCTCCCTGGTGGGAAATAAGCTTTTTCTAAGGCTATTTTTCTCCCTAATAGTTAATTAACTTGAATGGGCCCTTCCCAGTCAGCCATCTAAACTGAGACCCTTTTGTCTAATTGGCGTTCCCCATGTAGAAATACATTTTTTAATACAGATTCATAGTCAATATTCCTGACTTCAAAAAATGATACATGCATAGATATAGGATTATCATATTCAGTAAATCATAACCTTTTCAATATCATCTCCCGTGACCTATCTTGCATAAAATACATCATAATTATGGCATAATCATATCATATATATATCTTTAAGTAGAATATGGGTGCAGTGTCACACTGAGATCAGTAAAATAAAAAGGCAATGAATAAAAATTAATACTTGGGGAAGGAGGGGCAATGTGAGCTTGAGGCAGAGTTGTCTGGCGCTAGTTCTTTACAGTTCACGGGCCTCTGACTTTTCTGCCACAGTGGTGTTTGTGTAGACCCTCTGTGGCACATGAACTGCAGGTAAATGTGACAGTTACCAATGGAGCACTACACTCAGATGCAGCAGGTGCAATGGCAGTAGGTTGGGTGGCTAGGTTATTTTATTTTGCAGTTGCTTTGCTTGTGAAGTCCATTATTTATTTTAAGGTCTAACCTGATCCCTTTAGCAACTTTCACAACACTTTTTTATGGGAACATGAACTTTTGTGGGTGTTCACTGTAAGTGGGAGTGGACCAGAGCATCGGACTTTTTTGTTTCCCTCTGCTGCATGTGAGCGTTGTTTTGGCACCTGATCCAGTTGTGGATCAGAATATCATGACTTGGGCCTAGCATTAGCAAGTTGGCCTCTTACTCTTTTTGACAGGTGGTTGCAGGCGGAAGCAAGAAGGGAGGCTAACTGAAGATCTGAACATAATTTTGTGTTTAGCTCTTAAAGACGCTCTTCTTGTAGATTCATATTTCCTGTGGGATGTTCAATTTCTTCTGCAGAGTGCATTTGAATTTTTAACCACATTATGAGCATAAGTGTATATAATCACGCCCCCCCCGTACTGTATGAACTTTCTATCAACTTGTTTGAGATTATAGCCGTAGATACCAGATAGTCTCCTTTTTAAAATTCTCACCTTTATAAACAGTATTTATTTATACAGTACACAGATGTGTAAAGGCACAGATCCCCACCTGAAAGATCTCACAGAACAGTGAAACCTGTCTTAAAACTTCATTCTCGTGTCTGATAAAAATCTGGAACAGAAGAGATCTTCTGTTAGGTTGTACTTGGCACCTATGGGGATTTTTGAAGGAGGAGATGAATTTGGGGAAAGAGTCTCTTAAAATAGTTTGAATTTTTACATTTTATTTAAATCATCAGGACACTTTGGAAGGGGAGGGAGGGATGAAAGACCAGCATTTCTCTGTAACTTGATATGTGACTATGAGGTATATGCAAAGCAATTTAAAGATCATCCACACCGCAGTAATTCCCCATTCTCACTGGTAAATCCAACCGTCTGTTCTGTAGATCTGGATGGAGCTGCTGCTGTGTGAATAGTGATTTATGGCACACTTACACTTTGATTGAAACATGCAGACTTAGTCCAGGTATCCGGCAATTAATTCTGCAGATGCATGAGTTCATCCACATGCAATAAGTTGCAGGATCAGGGCCTTAATGCCTGTTTGAAAAGTAGTCTCCATTCCTATGTGCTTCCAGAGAGTACATGCCATCTCCTCCGCTAGCACAAGAAATCTGCAGCCAGAACTGTAGGGAAACTGCCAATTGTAGGCTACGTCTACACTGCACGATTATTTCGAAGTAGTTTAAACCGATATTACGAAACCGATGTTATAAAATCGGTTTTGCGCGTCCACAATGCGATCACAAAATCGATTGCTTGTGTCCATGGTCCAAGGCTACCATCGATTTCAGGAGCGGTGCACTGTGGGTAGCTGTTCCTCAGCTATCCC